>NW_026779420.1:753739-957705 GCF_030144855.1 Hypanus sabinus
GGTAAGAGTGATTCTCCGTGTTTTTCTCTGAAACACCAACTTCAGAACGATTCCTGTGAAATCCGGACATCACAGTCCGCAATCCAGGGACAGTCCTGCTCTCTTCCCTCTCTCTCAGCCTCACGATCCGTACACGGGCCCCGGGGAGCTTCCGGCCGCTGAGTGAATGGGAACCGATGGATCTCTCAGACAGAGCTGAGCTCCAGCTATCTAAATGCAAGGATGAGGAACTCGGAGAAAGGGAACAAAATCTTTTACATCACCAGTTGAGAAATTCGCCTTTGTTCTACCTCCGATCACTGACAGGAGAAAATCTGCAGATGCTGGAAATCCAAGCAACACACACAAAATGCCGGAGGAACTCAGCATTAGTACTCTTTTCCGTAGATGCTGCCCGGCCTGCTGAGTTCCTCCAGCATTTTGTGTGTGTTGCTTGTTCCACCTCCTCTTGTTCTGGACTTTTCTACCCGTGACGACATGTTTTGTCCCATTCTCTCTGGAAGATAATAATATCAAAAACCTTTGCCCTGGGCAACAAGTAGCTTTCACCTCACAAATGTGAAAGACTCCAATGAGACAGACTACTGCCCTTCCCTTCATATTCATTGGGATTTCATTCACTGAGTTCACCACCATCAGTCATTGGGGGAGACTTCAGGGGAAATATTTATGTACAATACAGAAACTGGTGATACCTGTGTGTATTGTGGTGATGCAAAAGTTGTTGGAGAGTTTACAAGAGGGAAGAATTGGAGTGATATTTGGAAATCTGACTTTTTAAAGTGTAATTTAGCAAGCAAACCACTTATGGACAAAGTGCAAAAGCACTGGTGAGAAAATCCTTCATTACCCGTTACAGGCCTGCGACATGGTGCGAGAGGGCAGATGAACTGGATCGAGCCTAGAGGAGATCACAGTTCTTACAGAAAGTGTTTTGCTGGCTGTTAAAATGAATACCTCTCTATATAAAATTCACAGTGCACATGTCGTCACTGGGTAAAAGAATGCACAGTACAAGATTTATGTGCACACTGGTGATTACAAATTAGAGGGGACATTGGTGTGGAGAACTCCAGTGTCCCTGACACCCTCACCTACAAGATGTGCACCCAGCTGCACTTTGAGGAGTTGGAGCTGAAAATGGATGAATTTTGGATCATCCACCAGTTGGAGGGGATGATAGATATGACATGAAGAGAGGTGAGTTACACCTAAGGTGCAGGACACAGGAAACTGGTTGAGAGACATGAAGGGGAATGAAGTTAAATAGCCATCGCAGAGTACTCTTGTTGCCATCTCACACAACAGCCAGGTGGGCCGCTTTAGAAACTGTTGGGGAGGGAGGGATTACCTGGCAGAGGAAAGTCAAACAGGTGATAGGGGATTCGTTAGGAGAACAGAACAGAGGGGATGAAAGGTCAGTTTTGATGGTGTCAAAAGGACCTGACAAGTGTGGTTTGGGACAGGCCGTTTTCTGGCAAAGGAGTACTTGGTAAGTGGGAGGCCTTCAGAAGTGACATTTTTGAGAGTGTAGAGTTTGTATGCTGAAAGGTAACTGGTGCAGGGAACCTTGGTTTTCAAGAGATATTGAGGCCCCCGATATTTTGTTCCTCTAAATACCTCAGACTGTTGGGTGCTACCAAGACTCATTAATGACAACAGTACCATAATTCCACCCCCGAGCTCATCGGACTTATTTTTAGTCGTCTTCTGTTGGTTTCTAAAAGCTTCCAATAGTTTTTGCTCTTTTGAATGCCCTCTCTTTGGCTTTTATGTTGGCTTTGGGTTCTCATTTCAGCCACAGTTGTGTCTTCCTGCCTATACAATGCTTCCACTTCTTTGGGGTGTATCGATCACTCAGCTCCTGAATTCTCCCAGAAACTCCAGCCATTGCTGCTCCGTTGTCTCTCCTATCTTTCCCTTCCAAACAAGTTTGGCCAGCTTCTCTGTCACAGAAACATGGAGAAGTTCAGTATGGAAACAGGCTATTTGCCCAATCCAGTCAATGCCAAACAAACATTTAAACTGTCTAATGCAACTAACTGCACCGGGACCATCGCCCGCCGAACCCCTACCATCCAGGCTCCCATCCAAACTTCTTTTAAATGGTGAAACAGAACTCATATTCACCACTTGTACTGGCATCTCACTGCACGCTCTCACAACCATTTCAGTAAAGAGCTTTTCCAAATGTTCCCATTAAATTTTCACTTCCCCACTTACCCATGACCTATGGTTGTCATCGCACCCATCCTCAGTGGAAAAAGCTGCTTACCTGTACCCTATCTATACTGTCATAATGTTGTCTATTCCCAATAAATCCTCAAAGAAATGTATAATATCTTTGTTTATGTTTAGAACCTTTTTCAGATGTATAGGATGATGAGGGACACTGATCGTGTGAATAGCCAGAGGTTTTTACCCCAGGGCTCAAATGGCTAGTGTGAGGGGGTATAGTTTCAAGGTGCTTGAAAGTTGATATGGAGGGGATGTCAGGGGTAACTTTATTTACACAGAGAGTTGTGGGTGCATGGAATGGATTGTAGGCTATTTGCGTGAGAGTGTTTCAGTTACTGTGGGGCCAGGAACCCATGCAGCTCAGTGGGAACACAGAATAATACCAATGGAGAGAGTCAAACTGAGCCAGGTCACAGATTGGAGATGGCAGAAATGCCCCATTCTTATAGAGACAGGAAGAGCATCAGAGAGTTTGATGGTCTTCCAGATACCAGCACTCTGCCCAGTCAGGAGGTGATTTCTCTCTCCGACTTGGGTTAAAATTCACTGTAACAGTGTGATGCCAGATCACACCTTGACACTCAAGTAATCTCATCTGAAATGTTGTCCTATATCCATTGATGGATTTTGTAAATCTTTTTACAGGTTAAAAATGGCAAGGAATTTGAGTATGGGAATCTCAAACACAACACACCAGTTTTGCTGTCTCTGTCCAGATATTTAAGAAGTGGAGCAAGGGTTTCAGTCAATCATCCTTCCTGCTCAGACTGTCGGGAGGGATTCACTCGATCATCTGACCAACTGGCATGCCCGTTAGTTTACATGGAGGGGAGCCCATTCATCTGCTCAGACAGTGGGAATGGATTCACTCGGTCATCTCAACTGAAGGTACATCAGCGAGTTCACACTGGGCAAGGCCATTCACCTGTCCTGTGAGTGAGAAGGGATTCAATTGGTCTTCCCACCTGTGGACACACCAGTCAGTTCACACTGGGCAGAGGCTGGACAACTGCTGAATTTGTGGGGAAGGATTCACTCGGGTCAACTGACCTAATGGCTCACCAGCGAGTTCACACTCGGGAGCGGCTGTTCCCCTGCTCGGACTGTGGGAAACGATTCACTCAGTCATCTCAGTTACTGAGACACCAGTCAGTTCACACTGGGGCCAGGCCATTCACCTGCTCAGACTGTGGGAAAGGATTCATTTCATCATATCAGTTACTGAGACACCAGTCAGTTCACACCGGAGTGTGGCTGTTCACCTGCTCAGACTGTGGGAAGCGATTCACTGAATTACCTCGACTGAAGATACATCAGCGAGTTCACACCGGAGAGAGGCCATTCAACTGCTCAGACTGTGGGAAGGGATTCGCTCAGTCATCTCAACTGAAGGTACACCAAAGAATTCACACTGGGGAGAAGCCGTTCACCTGTTCGGACTGTGGCAAGGCATTCACTTCATCAGCTCAATTACTGAGACACCAGTCAGTTCACACTGGGGAGAGGCCATTCACCTGCTCAGACTGTGGGAAAGGATTCACTTCGTCATATAAGTTACTGAAACACCAGTCAGTTCACACTGGAGAGTGGCCGTTCACCTGCTCATACTGCGGGAAGGGATTCTCCGAATTAACTCAACTTAAGATACATCAGCGAGTTCACACTGGAGAGAGGCCATTCACCTGCTCAGACTGTGGGAAGGGATTTGCTTCGTCATCCCATCTGAAGATACATCAGCGAGTTCACACTGGAGAGAGGCCGTTCACTTGCTCAGACTGTGGGAAAGGATTCACTCAGACATCTCAACTGAAGGCACACCAGGGAGTTCACACCGGAGAGTGGCCAATCACCTGCTCAGACTGTGGGAAGGGATTCACTTCGTCATCCCATCTGAAGATACATCAGCGAGTTCACACTGGAGAGAAGCCGTTCACCTGCTCAGACTGTGGGAAAGGATTCACTCAGTTATCTCAACTGAAGGCACACCAGGGAGTTCACACCGGAGAGTGGCCAATCACCTGCTCAGACTGCGGGAAGGGATTCGCTTCGTCATCCCATCTGAAGATACATCAGCGAGTTCACACTGGTGAGAGGCCGTTCACCTGCTCAGACTGTGGGAAGGGATTCGCTTCGTCATCCCATCTGAAGATACATCAGCGAGTTCACACTGGTGAGAGGCCGTTCACCTGCTCAGACTGTGGGAAAGGATTCACTCAGTCATCCATCCTAAAGGCACACCAGTGACTTCACACTGGGTAGAGACCGATCTGCTCAGACTTTAGGAAAAGATTCTTTCAGCCAAATCAACCAGTGTGCATCACTGAGTTCACACTCAGTGTGAGAGGCCATTCACCGGCTGTGAATGTAGGAAGCGATTCACTCAGTCATCTAATCTTATGTAGCTCTCAGTTCTGCTGGCAGCTTAACAGAGGGGGTTATAGCCTGCCCACCCCAGTCTGGCCAAACTGAAGAATCTCGTTTGGGTGGAGACTGAGTGATGTGTCCCCTTTCTGTGAACTGTCTCTTTAAAATGCAAAGAGAACCGAGACTGACTTTGGACACGCTGTTGGATTTCTACAGAAGTGCTGGGTTGCTATGGTGACCAGCTAATGTTTATGTTCTGTGTGGTTAAGCAAGGTCAGAATGATCCTCTACCGACACAGAACAAGCAAGCGACTTCTTACAGAGAGAGGGGGCGGAGCTACGTGATGGACAGATGGTGTTCAGCACAACGGTATTTAAACACACGTAACTGCTTTTCTCGCAGGACACGCAGACGCTCAAAGGCTAGTGATGAAAGTTTCTGCTAGTTGGACATTCTTGTACCCACAAGGGTGCGATTTGAGGATTGATAAAGAAGAATCGATCTGTGGCTGTTAGTGCGTGTAAGAGCGACCCTGTGGGATCTACCGGTGAGTCTAACCCTTGCCTGGGTTGGGAGACTTTCTCTTGAAGAAGGTGCTCTTGAGTTGGTCACGTCTGGCTGACTTGGAAGATTTGATGGGCATTGGAAAAGGTCGACAACACCTGTTTATTTGGATTACATCTCCCTCTCCCTCTCCCTCTCCTTCCCTCCCTCCCTCCCCCTCCAATCTTATGAACTAAATTGAATCTACCACATCATCGTAAGACTGGCGGTGCAGACTCGAGGGGCCGAATAGTCTACTTCTGCACCTATTTCCTATTGTCTATTGACTATATCGTTTACCACCTAGGTTTTGGATTTTATATACAGGTGGCTCCCGTTTTTCGGACGTTCGCTTTACAACAGCTCACTGTTATGAAAGACCTACGTTAGTACCTGTTTTTTCTAACCAAAGAGGATTTTCGCTTTTACGATAAAGATGATGCCTGCTTTATATGTGAGTTTATCCCGAGAAAGACTACCGTGACCGTGAAGCCTTGTGCGGCAGTTGTGTATGCATGCGTGCAAGTGCCGATTTTTTTTCTCTCCAAATCAATTTCAGTTCACTATCTTCTGGATTTTCAGTGAAACTACACCGTACATACAATATTTCTACTTTATATAGTGTGTATACTTATCATATCATTCCTACTTTTACTATAGGTTAGTGTTATTTTAGGTTTTATGTGCTATTTGGTATGATTTGGTGGGTTATTCTTTGGGCCTGGGAACATCACAATCTTTTCCCATTTAAATTAATGGTGATTGCTTCTTCGCTTCATGACATTTCGGCTTACAAATGGTTTCATAGGAACGCTCTAGCTTTAGATACAGGGGAAACCTGTATTCACACCTGTATATGCATAACATTTCTAACCCTTGGATTATCTGGTTTAAGTTCACTATTATTAGTAGTTACCACTAAAATAGTGTTTGTTCACTGCAAAACCCTACTCCCAAGTGTGTTCAATTGTTGCTGGTAGTTTTATAGGTTTGCGTCTGTGTGACACCTGAAGTAACAAATGGTACATAATATGTGATTACACTATTAAGATTTATAATTCTTACTTTGAATAAAGGGTCAGTAAAGAAAACAAAAAAAAAGGAAAAAGGGCCCGCTCTCTCCATTCACGTCTTCTCATCTCTCCCCAGCAAAAGGCCATGAAAATCTCTCTTCCAGACTCACAAGAAAGAACATTTCTGTCATTGGATAGCTCTGCACTCCAAAACCCTGTTATCTCTAGTGGTAACCTAAACATTGCTGCTGCAGAGAAACCATTACCTCAGCAGTGAAACATTACAGAGAGGCCATTACATCAGCAATGAATCCTTACAGTGTGTTACACTTGTGACACTACCGGGTTCAAACTGGGGAGAAAGTTTCCCAGCTGCATGCTGGATATTAGTCCATCACCGTTGCTGAATGCAATTTTGGGAGTGACTGTCGGTGCTGACCTCTGCAATTATTGCTGCTGCTCACCACACCCAGTTCTGCACCATGGTCACTGGGCATTGGAGGAGATTTTTCTGCTGCACATTCACCTTTAATGGAACTGCAGTTTAATATTCTGGATCTGAGACAAATAAACCAGTTCTATTTTAAACTCCGTCTTCCACCTACTAAATCTGCCTCAGCTATTCAATCGTTTCTCTCTAATTATGATATCTCTGATATATGGTGTTTCCTTCATCCTACTGAGAGAGATTATTCTTTTTTTTCACATGTTCACCATACCTTTACTAGAATTGACTACTTCTTACTCGTCAATCAACTCATTCCATTTGTCTATTCTTGTGATTATCAGAGTATACTGATTTCTGACCATGCCCCAATTACTCTGTCCTTAAATTTTCCTGGCCTTCCTCAGAGGAATAAACACTGGCGGTTTGATTAGACTTTACTATCGGATGATGATTTTCTAAAATTTATCAGGGATCAGATAACCTTTTATTTTAACACCAATACATCACCTGAAGTGTCATCCCAGATTGTCTGGGATGCCATGAAAGCATATCTGAGGGGTCAAATAATCTCCTATACAGCAAATCTTAATAGTAAGTCCTGTGCAGATCGATTAGACCTCATTAATCAGATTAAAGAATTGGATCAACTCTATGCGCAAACTAAGAATCTTGAACTATACAAGAAACGTGTAGAACTTCAAACTAAATTTAATCTTCTGTCCACTCAATCTGTCGAACGCCAACTTCTTGAAAGTAAGAGTCGTTTTTATATTCATGGTGAGAAATCTGGTAAATTTCTAGCCAATCAGCTGAGGAATTCCAAAGCCAAGCAACGTATTACAAAGATCCGGAAGGAGAATGGAGACCTTACATCGGATCACTTAGAAATCAATGACGCGTTTAAAAAATTCTATTCTCGACTTTATTCCTCTGAATCATTAAATGACAATATCTCTATCGATCATTTTTTAAATAATCTGAATATTCCTTCTCTTTCATCTGATTTTAAAGCCAAACTCAATGCGCCTATGTCATTCGAAGAAATATCTACTGCAATTTCTGCACTGTCTTCAGGGAAATCTCCTGGACCTGATGGGTTCCCTGTAGAATTTTATAACTCATTCTCTTCACTTCTCTCCCCTCAGTTACTTTCAGTATTATCTGACTCGTTTAACTACAGCAAATTGCCACCCTCTTTCAATGAGGCTATTATTCTTTTATTTAAAAAGGGTAAAGACACAACAGAGTGTTCCTCGTATAGGCCAATTTCATTGCTTAATGTTGATGTTAAAATCTTGGCCAAAGTTTTGGCATAGATTAGAAACTGTTATTCCCTCTATTGTTTCTGATGATCAAACTGGTTTTATTAAAAACCGTCTTCCTTTTTTTTTAACATTCGGCGTTTATTTAACATTTTATATTCACCTCCAACTGGGATTCTTGAATGTGTTATTTCCCTTGATGCGGAGAAAGCATTTGATCGTATAGAGTGGAACTACCTTTTTGCAGTTTTAGAAAAAATTTGACTTCGGTCAAAGTTTTATCTCTTGGATCAAATTGCTGTATTTGTGTCCGACTGCCTCTGTTTTAACTAATTCTCAGAAATCCCAGTTATTTAACCTCAAACGTGGCACCCGTCAGGGATGGATGCCCTTTAAGTCCCTTTCTCTTTGATTTGGCTATAGAACCTTTGGCGATAGCTTTTCGAAATTGTCCTGAACTGACAGGGATTTGGAGAGAGGGTGTTGAGCATAAAGTTTCTCTTTATGCTGATGACTTATTACTTTTTCTTTCAAATCTGTCTACATCCTTACCTCCGATGTTTTCACTTCTTGACCAGTTTAGCCAGTTCTCTGGATATAAACTTAATTTACATAAGAGCGAACTTTCCCCAATTAATAAAGAAGCACAAGAATTAACATTTCGTGATCTCCCCTTTAAAGTAGTCCACAATCAATTTACTTATCTTGGGATTATATTCACAATGAAGTTTAAAGATCTCTTTCATGAAAATTTTGCCAATCTTTCATATACTATTAAACAGAGTCTGTTACATTGGTCACCTCTATCTATGTCTTTGGTAGGTCGTATTAATGTTGCTAAAATGTATGTTCTCCCTAAACTTTTATATTTATTTCAATCAATCCCAATTTTTATTCCTAAATCCTTATTTGATTCCTTAGACTCTGTTATTTTGTCATATCTGTGGAAGAATAAGCGCTCTAGAATTAACAAAGTTTATCTCCAAAAGTCTAAAAAAGAAGGTGGCATGGCTTTACCTAACTTTCGTTTATATTATTGGGCAGCCAATATATGTTGTGCTACCTTTTGGTCTTTTTTCCATGGCCAACCCGAGTGCCCTAATCGGGTGGCAATGGAGTTGAGCTCCACTAAAGAATTATCTATCTCTGCACTTCTCGGCACCGTACTCCCTAGTAGTTTGTCCAGATTAATAGTTAATCCTCTTGTCAGACACACTTTGCATATATGGGCTCAGTTTAGGAAACTTTATGGGTTCCATGGTATTTCCTTTTCTACCCCTATCTTACATAATCATCTTTTTTTTTACCTACTACATATGACTCAGCCTTCCATGATTGGTATAGGAAGGGCATTAGACATTTTGAAGATCTTTTTATTGATAATCGCTTTGCCTCTTTTCAACAGCTCTCTGCTAAGTTTAATCTGCCTAATGCTCATTTTTTTTTAGATATCTCCAAATTAGACACTTTATTACTCCTTTAATCCCTAACTTCCCTGAAATGCCTGAGAAAAATGTCATGGACTTATTTCTTTCTATTAATCCACTAGGTAAAGTTTTAATATCATTTATTCGTGATAAATTAGCAGCCCTACGACGTGCCCCTGTGGATAAACTTAAAATAGCATGGGAGGATGATTTAAATACCTCTTTATCCGATGAGACTTTGGACTCGATTCTCAAATCGGTTAACTCAACCTCCCTGTGTGCTCGCCATTGCCTTTTATATTTTAAGATTGTTCATAGAGCACATATGTCTAAATCCAAATGATCTCGGTTTTACTCTAACATCAGTCCGCTTTGTGATAAATGCAAAAGGGGCGAGGCCTCTCTCATTCATATGTACTGGCTTTGTCCTAGCTTGGAGAAATTTTGTAAAGATGTCTTCATAACGTTATCGTATATTCAGAATCACCACCTAGAACCTAACCGTTTAATTGCTTTGTTTGGTTTCGGGGGTGAGACAGATTTACGTCTGAGTTTGACTAAGTGTCGAATATTATCTTTTGCCTCTCTCCTGGTTAGGCGTTTCATCTTCCTTAGATGGAGAGATGTGGCCCTGCCCACACACGCTGAGTGTATTCACAGTTTGGGGATTTGATTGTCCTGATTTATATTCTCTATATTGTGTTGTGGTTGGTCTGGAGTTTTTTTTTTGTTGCGGGGCTTGGGGAGGACACTAATTTTACATGTCTTCAATTTGGCTGCTTTCTCAATTATCTTTCTTCGTATCATATTATTATTGCATATTTATTTTTGCACTGTATCAATGTTCTTCATTTTGATCCGGGCTTTTTTTTATCTGTAGTTATGTAGAAAATGTATTTAAAAACTAATAAAAAATCTCTGTGTTTGGTACATCGTGAATTTATAACACAACTGGTGTACTCAGGCCTGCTGAACCCGGCCAGTGAATCTGTTCCACATCAGTCCATTTAAATCCTCCCCTGTTGTTTCCCTAAAGTCTCTGCAGACTGAAGAAGTCGAGATGACTGCAGTTCTAATCTCAGGGCTGATTAAGAATGACATTGTTCGTTAACCTCCTTAATCACAACTTATTTCCACATTATGACTCATTTTCCCTGCTTTTAAAGGGTTGTTGGAAACACCACTGTCCTCTAAAGACTTAAATTGGAATGGGAACCCATAAGTTGGATGTTCAAAGGAGCAGGGTCAGAAACCAGAGGTGGGTCTGCACAGGGCAGAGTTTGGGACTCTGGGCGATGGATGGGCTAAGAACGTATGATAAGGAAAAAGGATTCAACAGTGGGACGTGGCAATGGATGACAGAGTAGCAACATGTGGAAGCTAATTGGCAGACGAAATAACTTGGTTATTTGACTGACGAAAAATGCCTGTGGTGAGGGGCCCCATTGGTCGAGGCACATGTGTGTGTTGAGAATGGTTATACCTATTGAGGGAGTTATTCCTGCTTGTTTATCCTGTAATATTATATCTGAATGGTTATTTGAGATGATCCTATCTGAAACAGTGTATTGATTATCATATAATTTGTGAGATTATGTCCTTAACTGAATCAGGCTTGAAGTCATTGTGCCTTAATGAAGTTACCGTGGTCATTCATCAGTTTGTGTTTTAAAGCAAGATTTTGGTGAATGATTTTTGCCACTTGATTTTACCTGCATAAGTAATCAGATTGAGTTCAACTACTGCAGGATCCTGGAATGTGTTGGATTGTGTCTGGTTTCTCTTGGCATTTTCTGCATTTAGTGTCTTGTTTGCTTGTAT
The DNA here is from genome assembly GCF_030144855.1 of Hypanus sabinus. Classification (NCBI taxonomy): domain Eukaryota; kingdom Metazoa; phylum Chordata; class Chondrichthyes; order Myliobatiformes; family Dasyatidae; genus Hypanus; species Hypanus sabinus. Next base: position 764,857 of record NW_026779420.1, read on the forward strand.
TGCATGTACTTCAGATTTTTTTCTTTGTCTTAAACACCTTGTACTGTATTTCCGCAAGGAACTCCTCTGTTTCTGGGAAGAGGTCTCCAACTCTCAGTCAGGTGCTCGGTGCTTCCTTGTCACCATCGAATCTGCTCAGATCTTTGGGATATCTCCCGTGGAGGGTAATACTCATTCCACTGGTTCATGTTTTCTTCAAGACTGATGATTCATTTTTCTGAGTTGGCCTCTCATTTAAGTTTTCTGCTCTGTATTTCTTATCACGATTGCATATACACACATGGAGTGCTGAATCCAGTTCATTTTTGATGAAAATATATATACCAAGAAGTTTTATCTGACTGTTGTGTGATTTCTTTTTATTTCATGTGTGTTATTTCTCTTCCTCCTCCTGTCCAAGGTAGTGTTAATCTAAGTGGGTTTGAGTGTAAATAGTCTTTTCTAAAGCTTTCTTAAGTTCTTGTTTATCATTCTAAATTCCGCACCACTTTCTATTCTCTTTGCTTGTTGATATTCCAGATACGGGTGTATTAAGAGTCCCGGTGAAGGGTCTTGGCCTGAAATGTTGATTCCCATCCATAGATGCTGCCTGACATGCGGAGCTCCTCCAGCACTTTGTGTGTAGTTCTCTAGATTTCTAGCATCTGCAGGTCCTCTTGTTTCCCAGATACTTATCTTACTTGAAAGAACAAGCCAAGAACAAGCTAGTAGTGGGGTTGTGTGGCTCTGTTGGTGAAATATTAAATAAAACCATTAGAAAGAGGTATTAAAGGGTTGGAAGGTGTAGAATCTGTGGGTAGCATTAAGGAATAGCAAATGTTAAGAAAAACCCTGATGGGAATTGTGCAGAGACTTCCAAACAATAGTAAGAATGAGGTCCCCAAATTACAATGGGAAATAGAAAATGTGTGCCATACGGGCGATGTTACCAGAGTCATGGGGGATTGTCATGCAGGTGATTAGGAAAATCAGGATGGTGTTGGTCTCAAGAGGAGGAATTCCTACGAAATGTTTTTTTAGAGCAGCTCGTGGTTGAGCCCGCTGGGGGATCAGATATACTGGATTATTGTAATGAACCGGAATTAATTAGGTCACTAAAGTCCAAAGAACCCTTAGGGGTAAGTGCTCTTAATATGATCAAATTCACCCCGACATTAGAGAAGGAGAAGCTAAAGTCATATGTGGAATAAAGAGGATTAGAGAGGCATGAGATTAAAAACTGGTCAAAATTGATTTTAAAAGAACATGGGCAGGGACGAAAAGAGAGCAGCAACGGCTGGAATTTCTGGAAGCAATTTGGAAGGCACAGGATATATACAGTGGCATGCAAAAGTTTGGGCACCCCGGTCAAAATTTCTATTCCTGTGAACAGCTAAGCGAGTAAAAGATGACCTGATTACAAAAAGCATAAAGTTAAAGATGACTCATTTCTTTAATATTTTAAGCAAGATTACATTTTTAGTTACATCTTTTACAATCTCAAAATAATAAAGAAGGAAAAAGGCCGGAAGCAAAAGCTTGTGTGCCCTGCATTGTCAGTACTGAGTAACACCCCCTTTGGCAAGTATCACAGCTTGTAAACATTTTCTGTAGCCAGCCAAAAGTCTTTCGGTTCTTGTTTGGGTAAATGTCTGGGTTCAGTCAGAAGTAGCAAAGTACTGACTGTGGAAATTACAACTCAGAATATTATTAGAGTCACAGAGAGCAGCAGCACAGAATCAGGCCGCTCGGCCCTTCTAGTCCATGCCGACCTGTTTTTGTTGTTACTGCCCAGTTTAAGCTACCTGCAGCAGAGCCTCCATACACCTCCCATCCACGTCCTCACACAAATTCCTTTTTAGTGTCTAAATCAAACCCACATCCTCCACTTCCACTGGCAGCTCATTCCACACTCTCACCAACCTCTGAGTGAAGAATTCCCCTTCAGATTCCCCAAAAATAATTCACTTTCACCCTGAACGTATGTCCAATGTCAGGGTGAGAGGGAGGACGGGGCAGAGAGGGAAGACGGTAAGGGGAGGGGGTGGTCAAATGCAGAGAGGAAAACAGAGCAGAGAGATTATACTGAATATCTTTCAGAAATAGTAATTGAACTTGCTGCAAACCTACTCTCCATATCCTGTACATTCTTAACCAAATTATTGATCTAGATGACAATAATGGTTGATGTTCAAAGTAAATGTTATTATCAGAGTACATATATGTCACCACGTACAACCCTGAGATTGTTTTTCCTACTGGAACGCTTAGCAAATCTATAGAATAGTAACAGGAGCAATGAAAGATCAAGTGGAGCATAGAATTCAACAAACTGCAAATGCAAATATAATTAAATCTGAATGAATAATGAGAGCAATGGGGTGTAACCCTAGGGAGCCTCACTAGGCCCGGGCCTCGAGTCCAATAAACAGCCTCCCACCATCACTCTCTGCTTCCTACCATCAAGACAACTGTGCATCCAATTATCCAGCTTCCCTGGATCCCATGTGGTCTGACTTTCCACAGGAACACCATGCTGAACCGTATGAAAGGCCTCACTGATGCCCATATCAGCCCCGATCCTGGGACAGAAGTGTCACCGATCAGAGGGCAAGGATTTAAGCAGAGGATGTAGAGGTTTAGAGGGATCTGAGGAGGAGATTTCTCACTCAGAGGGTAGCTGAAATCTGGAACTCACTGCCCGAGGTGGTGGTGGAGGCAGGTCCCTTCACAACATTTACGAAGTGGATGAGCATTGAAACTGCCGAGATACAGTCAGTTGTGAACCAAGTGCGGATAAATGGGACCAGTGTAGACAGTGAGTGGATGGTCAGAACAGGTATGGCCGGCCAAAGGCCTGTTTCCGTACTGTGTGATCCACCGCTCCGGACATGGTAAATTAACGATGGTGGCACCGCAAGGCATTGATTTCAAAACTCCACACCCCTCTCCAACCTGAAATAAACCAGACTGAACCCCTTTGTCACCACTGGGAGTATCTTTTTCTGTCAAGGTAACATCGAGATTGATCACTTCTGCTAAACAACTGGCAATTGATGAAGTTCCTGTGTCTTCTTCCATTAATGTTGCTTCCTTACAGCAAAACTAACCCTCTCACTGTGTCAGAATCAGATTAAATCCGGCCCCAAACACTGTGATTTCACCCCTGCACATTGTACCTTGAACCATCTCACTGTGGGTCTGATGGAGACACAACCCCTGCGCTCTGCACATGTGATCACATCTCCCCTGCTTCTGGCAATTCAAATACCCTCAGAATGGTTTTCTGATTCAGTCTGAAGGTTATGGTACATTCAGCTCGTCATCAGACCTGACAAATCATGTCTTCCCACAGCTGGTTCCACCTGTTTGTGTGTCCTCTTTCCTCCACCTCCAGGGAAGCTGCATCTCCACACAATCTCCTCACTTGAGACGACTGTCTGTACCTGTGACACAGGAAATCACATCACTGTCACTCTCCTGATACCGTGTCTGACCTGCTCACCTCCGGGTATCCTCCCTCAACAAGCTTCTTCCTCGGTCACCGTCTGTGAGATTATATAAAAACACAATTACTGTAAAACGATCTATCAGACAGCTCCTGTATCCCTCCACCGCGGACGGCGGTTTGCTGATTAAAACTCTCTCTCCTCAGCCCCTTCGCTATTCCCTTTCCCTTTGCAAACTCCAGCTATGCCAGCTGATCCGAATCCACTGTGAGGACATTTATATCTCACAGGAGGATATAGAAACCCGTGTTGTTCTCTGATACAGAGGTCACTGACACCCCACCGCCATCCCAGTCTGCACCAACAGCCCCCAGCCACAGCTCTTCCAGACACTGGGGCTTTGTAACAAACACAATGTTAACAGCAAGATTAAACTGCGATTCGTTTGAAGAGAGAATTGCTGCTTCCTGAAAGGACACGCGAGCGTCCGACACAACGGAGCAGATCCTCCCCTGTTTACAACTTTATTTGACCCGGGTCACGGAACGTCCGATCATCCCACTTTCTCACAACAGCAACCCCACCCACCCCCGTCCCCGACTATGGTCCCACACCTTCCATGCACTCACCCCACGGCCAAGTACACACACAACCTCTAACCACGCACACACAGACAGATCCCTTTCACCCCAATCCCCCTCCAAGCCCGGGAACCACAACTAACTGATCCCACAGCCCGGACTCGGGTGCAAAGCTAAAACCGGGGCTGCGGGATCGGGGGAGCCCGGAGCCTCCAGCCGTCCGGCAGAGCTCGTTCCCGACACTTTTCATAGAAACATGGAAAACCGACAGCACAATACAGGCCCTTCGGCCTACCAAGTTGAAATTCCACGCCAACCGGCCCCGATTTCCACAAACCCAAAATCAGACACTTCTTCAGCACCAGCCGTGGTCGGAGGCGGGAGGGACAACGGAGAGTTAAATCACAAACACGACAAAGTCGTGATGCTGGAAATTCAGAGCAACACAAACAAAATGCTGGCGGAACTCAGCAGGCCGGGCAGCATCTATCAGAGAGAAAAATCACACACCCACCCCACCCCCCGCATAAAAAAACGGCATTGCGATCATCAACCCCCAGACCCACCCCTCCCGCACAAAAGGGAATATTATCATCGATCCCCCGCCCCCATAAAAAAAACCTACCCCGCACAACTGCGGAGGATGCGGTGTCACCAGTGTGGGGGCGGCCGCATCGGGAGCAGCGGACACAACGGGCGACCCCGGAAGATTCACAGGTGAAATGTCGCCTCACCTGGAAGGATGTTTGGACAACGGAGGGAGTTCGGCCGTCCGGCCCTTTCACTGTGACACCCTGAACTCCACATCAAATCCGTCAAAACGAATCTGGGCGAACTTTAATGACCAATAAATATAATTCCTCTCAGCGATCAGCTGTCTGAATGATCCCCTGACTCTGAGAGAAAGGGGCATCTGTGGTCCACACTGTCAGGGTGTTGAGTTTACCAGGAGACAAAGACTGCAGGGACGAGAGGTTTTCTGTTGACTAATACACTGTGTGTGGACCCCGTTGGCAATGCTGGTGTTGTGACCCGAATCGAGACAAACACCACGCTGCCCACTCCACCAACAACACGGCACAGCCGGACACTTAACAGGGGACTTTACATCCCACAACACTGGATTCAGTGATGAAACCCGTGATTAATGTTGTTGTCCCACCGAAATCATAAGAAACGTCCATTAATGTGCTTTAAATACGAGCGCTCTTCCGCAGGTGACGTCGGACACACCCCAGACGCGTCTGACGTCACACACGGGCTCCCCACACCGGGATCTGCCCTCAGGTGCGCGGTATCTTACGTCATCCCGCGGAGGGAGGGAGGGGGGGATTTTATTGAAAGGGTGAAGATGGTGTGAGAGGGGGCGGACAGGATGTTTGTCCCGGTGCGGACGTGGAGGGCTCATCTGTTGAAATGTCTGAGCCCACGGTGGTGTTGAGCAGAGGGATTCACCACCTTGGGGGCAAACACCAGCCGACTGTTGCCCTGCAAGCGGGGCTGATATTTAGGACAAAGTGACAATTATTTGTGCTTTGTTGAGATTGTACCTGAAATATGGTGTAAAATCCCGCTCCCCATACTAACACGGGTTATACAGACCAAAGAACAAACTGCCGGAGGAACTCAGTGGGTCGGGCAGCATCTGTGGAGGGAAATGGACCGTCAACATTTCGGGCCGAGACCCTCCCTCTGAAGTGAGAGTGGACGGGAAATAGTCAGAGAAAAGAGGTGCGGGGTGGGGATGGGGCAAGAGCTGGGGAGTGAGAGGTGGATCCAGGTGAGGGGGGAGGTGGGAAGGTGGAAATAGTGTCAGGGGTGGGAGGTGAGGGGTTGGGGCAACACGGGGCTGCAGAGGATGGAAATTAATTCCATAGAGGATTAACAAAGAGGTTAGAGAGTATTTGTTATAGAGAGTGCAATGAAGATTCACCAGACTGATCCCTGGAGTGGTGGGGTCATCATACGAAGAAAGATCAAATGTGATAACCCTTTCAGTTAGAGAATCGAGGACTGAGAGGAGAACACATTGAAATGCACAACATCATTACCGGTTGAACCAGGGATCCCAGTCTCTGAAACAGGGATGGACTGTCCGGGACTGAGATGAGGGGAAATGTCTCCAGTCCGAGGCTGGTGAATGTCTGTAAATCCTATTGAGAAATATACCTGACATAATCACAATATATACCTGAAATATAATCACTATGTAGTAGCTATTTACTATACAATGTAATCACTCTTGTGTACCGAATATTACTATGTATTATTTTACTAGACACATTTTGCTATGTATTTTTTACTCGTTACCTTGTATTCTCTTAGCTACATACTGTGCCAATTAATGAACACCTGTTTCGCATTAGCAACACTAATGAGCAGAAATGTACATATATCCAACAGCATGGCTTCTGAAGAGATAACAGGGAGGATGGTATGAGCAGGAAATGTGAGGGAGGTTAAGGGAGGCTGACTGAGAAACAACCGTGGCCAGGAATGAGGCACAAGAGGTGAAGTGGAAAGAAATACTGGTGGCGCACCGAGAGCTGGGCAAGAGCGTTTGATTAGTTCATGTATAGATGATATGCAACTAAAAATTGATTGGGTATGGTGATGAAACCGAAATGTAACTGAGATAAGAAATTACTATAAAGAATGCTGTACACCGGAGCTCGGCGGGCTTTCGGTGACAAGATCATTGATTGCCTCAGCCTTTGTTTTCAAATAAAGGTTTAAACTTCTCGAAGAATTGTCTGCGTCTCCTGTTCATATCATGTAACCACAACAATCCCCACCACAGAGAGCGGTGGAGACTCAGTGATCGTCCTCACGTACAAAAGAGGCCGGCAGATGTGTGGAGACCGAAGGGATCGAGGAAATGACGATCGGGCAGAAACATGTGGCTGAGATGGAAGAGCAGCCGCCATCTTGCTGACGGTTAGAGGGGCTGAGTGGCCACATCCTGCTGTTTCTCACTTGATGTTTCAGTGTTCCTGTCCAATGAAGCCAGAGGAATGTAAATAGAAATAACTGTTTATGAACATAGACTGATTTAAATGAAACCCGCACATTTCCGGGGTGGTTCTGAATTGTGTGTCGGGACGGGATGGGAATCGAAATTATAACTCTGAGAACTCCATGACCTGGGGGTGGCTGAAAAGGGATCGGGGAAGATATGGAGGGAAAAACTAAATACTTGTCTAATAGAAATAATATAGGGAAATAATGAAATATTTTGGGAAATGCGGCGGTGGGTAGGGTAATATGTGAAAGGGGAAGAAACAGTCACCGAGTCACGTGATCCTGTTTCACCGCAGATCGGTAGCATCTGCGGGTTTGATTCCGATGCTCCGCCCAACGCCCGTGACGCAATGAGCACAATGCGCATGCTCACAGTCCCGGGAAAGGCAGTGTTGTTTTTTCGTTCTTTGTGAAAGTTGGTTGGCAGTGTGTTCGGGATTGGGAGGGGGTTCTCGCCCCTTTGGACGGGGAGCCGGAGGCGGATTATTCTCTGTGGGGCAACACCAACAATTTCCCTTCGGTGAGTATAGAAGCCGGTTCCGAGCGGGGAGGTCTGACGGTGGGTAGTGAGTTAACTTTCCAGAACTCAAGCAAGATAAAGCCTGCAGATGTTGGGAATGGGAGCAAAGCGCACAAAATGCTGGAGGAACTCAGCAGGCCGGGCAGCATCTAGGGGAAGAATACAGTCGGCATTAGCAGCCGAAACCCTTCGACAGGACTGGAGAATAAAAGGTGGGGTGGGGAGGGAGAGAGAAACACAAGGTGATCGGTGCAACCTGATGGGGGAGGGTATGAACTTTCCCGAACTGGCGGCCTCGCCTCGCTTCCTTCACAGAATCTGCCGGGGTCGGTCCAGGTTGTGAGACCTTCACACCGAACCGTCTGAGATGAGCCGCCCCTCAGCCCCTGTTGTTCTGGTCCTGTTAACAGGATGAAGTAAAACATGTTTCCATATTGTTACTGACAGAGAATTGTACAATTTATGTTCCGTGTGTTTTCTGAATGTACTTGCCTGTGATGCTGCCACAAGTCAGTGTTTCTCTGTACCTGTACCTTCCCGTACTTGTGCACTTGGCAATAGATTCAACAGGACCTGAGAAATCTCAGTGAGATTTGATTCGTGATGATCATCTTGGCAGCTCGGTAGGTTGAATGTATGAGACAGTACACTGTAAAATGCAAAACCCTGAACAGTGTCGATGATCAGAGGGATCTTCGACTCCAAGTGCATCGCTCCCTGAAAGAGACTGCGCAGATTGATCGGATGGTTAAGAAGGCAAATGGCATGGTTGTCTTTATTAGTTGAAGCACTGAGTTCAAAAGTCGGGAAGTTGCGTTGCAGCTTTATAAAACTAGTTAGAGCACATCTGGAGTGTTTCATACAGTTCTGGTCGCCCCCATTCACGGAAGGATGTCGGGGCTTTGGAGAGGGCGCAGAAGAGGTTCACCAGGATAGTGTCCGGATTAGAGGGCATGAGCTGTAACAATCTCATGTTGTTTTCTCTGGATAGATGTTTATACGATTACCAGAGGATTAGAAGCAGTGTCTCAGAAGGCAGCGTCCATTGTTAAGGAACTCCAGCACCCAGGGCTGCCCTTTTCTCAATTTTACCATCAGAGAGAGAGAGAGGTACAGAAGGCTGAAGGCACACACTCAGTGATTCAGAAACAGTTTCTTCCCCTCTGCCATCTGATTGCCAAATGGACATTGAACCCTTGAACACGACCTATGCCTCTTATAATCTTATACACCTCTATCAGGTTACCTCTTATCCTCCATCACTCCAAGAAGAAATGGTCGAGTTCACTCCACCTATTCTTATAAGGCATGCTCCCCAATCCAGGCAACATCCTTGTAAACCTCCTTTGCACTCTTTCTAAGGTTTCCACATTCTTCCTGTAGTAAGGTGACCAGAATTGAGCACAGTGGTGTGTGACCAGGGTCCTGTATGGCTGCAACATTACCTCTCGCTTCTAAATGCATTCCCACGATTAATAAAGGTCAATGCAATATACATCGTCTTAAACAGAGAGTCAACCTGCGTCGCAGCTTTGAGTATCCTATGGACTCGGACCCCAAGATCCCGCGGATCCTCCACACTGCCATGAGCCTTACCATTAATGCTATATTCTGCCATTACATTTGACCAAACAAAATGAACAACTTCAAACTTATCCGGGTTGAACTCCAATTGCGACCCCTCAGCCTGGTTTTGCATGCTTTCGGTGCCCGCTGTAAGTGCTAACACTTTCCACACTATCCACAACACCCCCAAGCTTTGTGCCATCAGCAAATTTACTAACATATCCCTTCACTTCCTCATCCAGTTCATTTTATAAAAATCACAATGAGCAATGTTCCCAGATATATGGATACTGTAATTGATTTAGTTATTTATTTTTAGGATTATTTTTCTTCTATATTGTGTATTGCATTGAACTGCTGCTGCAAAGTTAACAAATTTCATGATGCACGCCAGTGATAATAAAACTGAATCTGAGTGGACAGATGATATATTTTTCCTGGGGGTTGAAATGTCTAATACACTTAAGGTGAGAGGAGATGTAAGTGGCAAGTTTGGCTCTTTCCACAGAAGTGGTTGGCAGCTGGACTCTCTGCCTGGGGTAGGAGATCCCACCAGCCACGTGATCCCGTTTGCCCCTCCCATTTAACCACAGATGTAACAATCCCTTCGCTCATGCTCACAGACTCCGGGTGGGCGGTGTTTTCCTTTCTGCTCCGTACTGAAGAGGAATGTCTGTGGGATCGGGGAAGGTGTCCTCGCCTCCTGGGTCGGGGAGCCAGAGGTCAGATCACAGTCTGTGGGCCAAAGATATTGCTGTCCCATCGGTGAGTGCTGCGACCGATCCCGAGTGGGGAGATCCAATGTGGGCCGTGAGCCTCGAACTGAGAGCCAATTACTCATTTATTTTCCGATTATCTGGGCTGGTCAAAAATGTGTCCCCTTCACTTAATCTGCATTGAACGATCCAAACCAGGAGCACAGGCTGTCTATTTCTGCAGAGTTGAAATGGGTGACCCACAGACAGGTCACATACGGCTTTTTCTTGCAGAACTCTCCCGCCCTCCAGTTTGTGATGCAAGATCACATGTTGTGTTGGGGAAATCTGATGTTGGCCACTGAGTCCCGTTAACTTTCCCCAAGTTGCCAAGCTTGCTGAGGCTCCTCACATTTGTCCGTGAGCTTTGTGGCTATTGTCTTCTCCCGGACTGGGGTGGGTGAGAAAGGAGAATGTCCCAGGTTGTGTGGATCTTTGATTTCACTGCCTGCTTTACCGAGGGACTGGGAAGTCTAGGGGAAGAGTGGTTTCTGTGATGTGCTGATCTGGATCCAAAAGTCTCTGCAGATCCTCACAGTCAGAGGCAGAGTAGTTACCATAAAAAGCAGGAAGTGTCCGGATGGAAAGCTTGTTGATAAAACTACGGTGAGGATCAAAGTATATCTGGCAATGTTTTTACTGCTTGTTCTAACTTTGTCATTTTGGAATCTTTTATACAGTAGTATGTACCATTAATTCAGTATCTGCATATTGCTGGAGAACCATCAGTGATTGTCCTTGATCTCTTCTCCCATCTGGTTACATCTGCTCATTCCCTGCCCATCTTGTTCAACCTCTGTCCAGTCTCTCTGACCCCAGCTTCAGTGATATGCATCAACTATCTGGGTCAGCCTTGGTCCGCCCTGTATCACACCTTTTCAGTGATATATATCAGCAATCCTTCTAACCATAGTCTTCATTGTGAACTATTCTTTTACACCTTTGACCTCACTGAGTTATTTCCAAAATCACTTTTTGTTAGCTGGAATGCCAGAGGGTCATCAGGTCCCATTTCTGTTGTGCATTGGTGTGGAGGGTCTAGTTTTTGAACTGTGACTGGCTGACACACTTCATCGTATTACAGTCAGCAAAGAGTACTGGGAGAGTTGGTGCTTGGACCCTAGTCCTGTGATGGCTTTGACTTCAGTTAGTGCTTCTACAGAAGGGGCTGGATGGTCATCCTTCTGCAATGAAGCAGAAATTTTGAGCAGCTGCACATTGGTTGTGGGGAAATCCTGGACTGCACTACCCAGTGTGAGAACTGTGAGGTTGGGTCCTGGGATATTACAGTTTTTGATCCAGGTAAAATGGAGCCGGGAATCGAGCTGCTTGGGCCTATGAGATGTTGAGCGAGTACTTCTGTTGTAGGTTCAGATGTTTGTTTCTGGAGTTCCTTTGGAAGCATTGACTGCTAATCTGAGGAGTGGCTATGAGTAAATGGGCTGTTCTGTGTTTACAACAGGAAAAATAGACCTGCGAGTTTGGTGTTCAAACTGTGTTTAGAACTCCCCCCCCCCCCCCCACCCCTGCCTCATCTGTTGGCCACTCGGTGTAAGTCAAGCAGAATCTCAAGTTGCTAGAGATCTGCACTAAAAACTGAAAACGTTTGAAGACATTCTGATGAAACCTTATTAACCTGAATTGTAAAGTTTGTACCTCTCCCCACAGCTGTTCCTTACCTGCTGAGCATTTCTGGTAATTCCAGCTTCTTTTTATTACATTAATCCTGGACTGGTTTATATTTTCCAATATGGACCTGATTTAACCTGGGAATGGAAATGGCTCGTTCTGTGCTGGTACAACAGTGAAGAAAGCACAACTTTCCCTATCAATTAACCTGGTACCAATTTGTCTGTTTTTCCTGGAAATGTGTTCAGTGCAATTGTTGCCAACAAGGTTCACATGAATGCTGAAAAGCCTGGTTACAGTGGACATGGAGAGGATGTTTCCATTAGACAGAGAGTCTGTGGTATGAGAGCTTAATCTCAGAATAAAGATGCTTCCCTTTAAAACTGAGAAAAATGTTTTGTCCAACAGATGTCTGATCTGTGGAATTTGTTGCAGCAGAGGTTGGTTGAGGTATATTTATGACAGAGATTAATATATTCCAGATGGCTAAGTAGCTGCAGGGTTACAGGAAGAAGGCAGGAATATTGTGTTGGAATAAAAATTAACCATGGTTGAATGGTGGGGCAGACCAGATTGATTGAATCATCTGCTTCTGTTCCTGACTGAATGATTGCTCCTTATCCCATATCTTTTTGTGACGTGTAAGGGACAATAAAAGCTTGTTTGCTGAGATCATTATATCTGCATTCAACTTTTAACTTGCAGTGAGTTTTGTTCTTAGTAATATTAAGCAGAAATGTTTGGTTCTCCTTTTTATTGTTAATGTGCTTTATTATCCCTCTGGTTAAAGTTCGACCTGCGGTGAGAGGTCTATTGGAAGAAAGACCCCAACTGGAAGCAAACCACGGCTGAAGACGGGAACAGCAACAAGTGAACCAGTGCGAGGACTGAGAGCATCAACTGGAGAGAACGCTCCTGATTCAGAGTTTCCATTGATTCAGTCAGGAGAAAGTTTGGTGAGTCTCATTTAGTCAAACATTGAAGTCATGGTTCAGCATGGTACGATGAATGTGCTGAGCTGTGTATATCACAATGCAAGAAGCATCGTAGGAAAGCCCGATGAGCTCAGGAAAGGGAATTATGATATTGTAGACATTATTGGAACTTGTTTTCACCCAACAGTCTTAGGGATTTAGAGGAACAAATTTGTAGAGAGATTGCAGACCATGCCAAGAAAGAAAAGTTGATTCAGTAAGTGATTTTAACTTTTGATATACAGGCAGTCCCCGGGTTACATATGAGTTCCATTCCTGAGTCCGTCTTTAAGACAGATTTGTACATATGTCGGAACAAGTACATCCGGTATTATTTAGTGTCAGTTAGTCAAATGTTTGTCTTAGTATATAGTATATATTTTACTTTTCTATGTATATAAAACACTTATAAGTATGTATTCCAATAATTAAACTATTGTGTTGCTTAATAATAATTGTAGCTTTCATCAGGGCAGGGACTTTCACATGCTCCATTATTCTCACCTTATCCATTATCGTTTAAAATTGTTACGATAGTTGATCGACTGTAGCCTAAAGCTTTTCCAATGATGGATGGCATTTCACCTCTTTCCAAACGCTTTATTATTCGCACTTTATTTTCAAGTGTGATTGCTTCCTGTCAATGGAACAGAAACACTGCAGGCAGTGGGTGCCAACCTGCGCCTGCTCCAAAGCTCCACTGGGTCCTAACAACTGCAGTACTAAATTCCACAGGTCCTAAACTGTACCGCACCGAGACAGGTTAAATGGGACAAGTGGGGGCTGTGCTGGGTTTGGGTATTTGATCCTCCATAATATTCTGTGTGGGAATTTAAACTGGAGGTGGCGGTGTTTTATTTACTAGGTCGAGTTGCGAGCTCGACATCAACCCTACATGGAGGATACAGGAGTCACTGGATCGACATCAACCCGGCACGGGAGCAGTCTGTCACTAAAACAAACTCGAGAACCTCCGTTCTCTAGCCCAGTGCTGAGCTGACTGCGCCACCAGCTGACAGGAATGGTGGGAGGAGGTTTGTGGGGTCAGGGTAAATCTTACTAAGAAAAATTTAAGCCCAATACAAAGTTAAACACTCAACACAGTGTCAGTGGCAACGACTTAAAATGGCGGACTGCATTCTCCTTCCTCGGTTCGTAAGTACAAGTTGCCTGTAAGTCGGACATTTGTAACTCAGGGACTACCTGTATTGATTGGGACTCGAATAGTGTAAAAGGGGTAGATGGGGTAGAGTTTCTCAAATGTGCCCTTAATCAGTATGTAAAATTCCTAACGTAGAAGTGTGCAATAAGCTGTTAGGAAATGATCAGGGCTTGTGACAGAAATTAGTGATCATAATGCCATGAATTTCAAAATAAAGATAGAGAAAGAGAGGTCTGGACCACGGGTTGATATTCTAAATTGGAGAAAAGTCAATTTTGATGGTAACAGGAAGGATCTGACAAGTGTGGCTTTGGACAGTCTGTTTCCTGGCAAAGGAGTACTTGGTAAGTGGGAGGCATTGAGAAGTGAAATTTTGAGAGTGTAGAGTTTGTATGTGCCTAAAAACATAAAAGTTGAAACGTAACCAGTGCAGGGAACCTTGATTTTCAGGAAATATTGAGGCCCCGGATATTTTGTTCCTCTAAATGCCTCGGACTGTTGGGTGCTGCCAAGACTCATGAATGACTACAATATCATAATTCCACTTCCTGCGCTCATCTGACTTTTTTTTAGTTGTCTTCTGTTAGGTTCTAAAAGCTTCCAAATAATGTTTGCTCTTTTGTTTTCCCCTCTCTTTGGCTTTTATGTTGTTTTTGGCTTCTCATTTCAGCCACGGTTGTGTCCTCCTGCCTTTCCAATGCTTCCACTTCTTTGGGATGCATCGATGACTCAGCTTCCAAAATGCTCCCAGAAACTCCAGCCATTGCTGCTCCGTTGTCACTCCTACCTTTTCCCTTCCAAACAAGTTTGGCCAGCTTCTCTGACATAGAAACATGGAGAAGTTCAGTACAGAAATAGGCTATTTGGCCCATCTAGTCAATGCTGAAAAAAACATTTAAGCTGTGCAACTACCTGCACCAGGACCATCGCCCTCCATACCCCTACCATCCACACTCCCATCCAAACTTCTTTTAAATGGTGAAACCGAGCTCATATTCACCACTTGTGCTGACATCTCATTCCACCCTCTCACAACCATTTCAGTAAAGAGCTTTTCCAAATGTTCCCATTAAATTTTCACCTTTTCCACTTACCTATGACTTCTGGTTATCATTGTACCCAACCTCAGTGGAAAATCCTCCTTCCATTTACCCTATCTTTACCCTCATAATGTTGTATACTTCTGACAAATACTCAAAGCAATGTATAATTTAATTTTTTATGTTTAGAGCATTTTTAGGTGTATAAGCTGATGAGGGGTATTGATCATGTGGATATCCACAGGTTTATTCCCAGGGCTGAAATCACTAACACGAGGGGACATAGTTTTAAGGTGCTTGGAAATATATACCGAGGGGATGTCAGGGGTAAGTTTTTTTACACAGAGAGTGGTGGGTGCGTGGAATGCACTGCCGGCTATTTGTGTGAGAGTGTTTCAGTTACTGTGGGGGAGGAACCCATGCAGCTCAGTGGGAACAGGGAATAATACCAATCGAGAGAGTCAAACTGAGGCAGGTCACAGATTGGAGATGGCAGAGGTGACCCATTCTTATAGAGACAGGAAGAGCGTCAGAGAGTTTAATGGTCATTCCAGATACCAGCACTGTGCCCAGTTAGAAGGTGATTTCTCTCTCCAAATTGGGTTAAACTTCACTGTAACAGTGTGATGTCAGAACACACCTTGACAACTCAAGTGATCTCAGCTGAAATGTTGTTCTACACCAATTGATGGATTTTGTAAATCTTTTCGCAGGTTAAAAATGACAAGGAATTTGTCTATGGGAATGTCTAACACAACACACATGTTTTGCTGTCTCTTTTGATATTTAAGAAGTGGAGCAAGGGATTCACTCGATTATCCTTCCTGCTCAGACTGTGGCGAGGGATTTACTCGGTCATTTCAATTGAAGGTACATCAGCAAGTTCACACTGGGACAAGGCCATTCACCTGTTCTGTTTGTGAGAAAGGATTCAGTCGTCTTCCCACCTGTGGACACACTAGTCAGATCACACTGGGCAGAAGCTCTTCATCTGCTGAATTTGTGGGGAAAGATTCATTTTGTCATCTAACCTAATGGCTCACCAGCGAGTTCACACCAGAGAGCGGCCATTCACCTGCTCAGACTGTGGGAAGAGATTCACTCGGTCATCCCAACTGAAGGCACATCAGAGAGTTCACACTGGAGAGAGACCATTCACTTGCTCAGACTGTGGGAAGGGATTCACTCAGTCATCCGACCTACTCACACACCAGTCAGTTCACACTGGCGAAAGGCCATTCACCTGCTCAGACTGTGGGAAGGGTTTCACTCAGTCGTCCGCCCTAATGGCACACCGACGAGTTCACACTGGGGAGCGGCCGTTCACCTGCTCGAACTGTGGGAAGAGATTCACTCGGTCATCCCAACTGAAGGTACATCAGCGGGTTCACACCGGGGAGAGGCCATTCACTTGCTCAGACTGTGGGAAGGGATTCACTCGGTCATCTAACCTAATGGCACACCAGCAAATTCACACCGGGGAGAGGCCGTTCACCTGTTCAGACTGTGGGAAGGGATTCACCTGCTCATCCCAACTGAAGGTGCATCAGCGAGTTCACACCGGGGAGAGGCCGTTCACCTGCTCAGAATGTGGGAAGAGATTCACTTGGTCAGCCCAAATGAAGGTACATCAGAGAGTTCACACTGGAGAGAGGCCGTTCATCTGCTCGGACTGTGGGAAGGGATTCATTTGCTCATCCCAGCTGAAGGTACACCAGTCAGTTCACACTGGGGAGAGGCTGTACACTTGCTCAGTCTGTGGGAAGGGATTCACCCGGTCATCTCAGTTACTGAGACACCAGTCAGTTCACACTGGTGAGTGGCTGTTCACCTGCTCAGACTGTGGGAAGGGATTCACTGAATCATCTCAACTGGAGGTACATCAGAGAGTTCACACTGTAGAGAGGCCATTCACCTGCTCAGACTGTGGGAAGGGATTCACTCGTTCATCCGACCTACTGGCACACCAACGAGTTCACACCGGGGAGCGGCCATTCACCTGCTCAGACTGTGGGAAGGGATTCACTCGGTCATCTGACCTACTGGCACACCAGCGAATTCACACCGGGGAGCGGCCATTCACCTGCTCAGACTGTGGGAAGGGATTCACTCGGTCATCTAAGCTGAAGGTACATCAGCGAATTCACACTGGGTAGAGGCTGATCACCTGCTCAGACTTCGGGAAAAGATTTTCTCAGCCAAATCAACCAAGTGTGCATCATTGAGTTCTTACCGGGGAGTGTCTGTTCACCTGCTGTGAATGTGGTAAGCAATTAACTCAGTAATCAGACACAGACATACTTTATTATTCCTGAGGGAAATTGGGTTTCGTGACAGTCGCACCAACCAAGAACAGGAAATATAGCAATATGAAACCATAAATAATTAAATAATACTAAGTAAAGTATGCTGTTACGTACCCAGTAACTGGGTTAACAGACCAGCAGAAATGGAAGGATATGTTGGTGTCTGGTGGTTCTTTAACTAAAGGTGTTTATTAGTAAAATAAACCAAAGAGTATCAATAATGCAAATATACATATAAAACAGGTTAGCAATAATAAACAAGCTCTATCAATATCTAGGGGTAAATGAATAGTCATAAGAGAATATAAAGTTCAGTTCAGTTCGTCCATGCTGAGGTAGCTGTTGCTGTGCTGCAATTGGAGAGAGAGAGAGGGGGGCAGAAAGCGACCAAGAGATTGGGCAGCTGCAGCAAGCAAACCTTCTGTTGTCTTCTTATTCCGTTGTACCATTGTGGTCATTCGGTTATGACCCCTCCGTTCTCAGCTAGACTGTTCTTCAGTGGTGGACTCATCACCCTGGCATGACTGGACACACACACAAGTCCCCACCAGCCCTGCCGTCACACTGTGAGCCTTTGTGACCGATCTTCTGATTCGGTCCTCTAAGCCCCCACCTTCCTGTGGGTGCACAACACTCGGTCAGTGTCCACTGGTGTGTTTGAAGAGTGTCTCCCCAGACCCGTCTTTTATCCCCACTGACGGGGTATCAGCCATCCATCAACTCAATATGTCTATGTCCATCAAACTAGGCCACTCCTGCTGTCTCTTCAGGAATGTTAACGAGCAAAGAAGTGTCCCTGCAGCAAAAGGTTTCGTTTACCTGTCCATCAGTGAAGCAGCCATAATACCTAAATCAGTTGTCTCTCTCTTATCTGTAGCAGATATCTCTACCTCTGTTCTTCATCTCTCTCTCACTCTCATTAGCTGCATAGTCCTCAAAGGGCGGCGGGGAAGGGTCAGCTCTGGACCCCATTTCCATCAGGTCTGTTCAGCACACATAACACCCCCACCCTTCAAAGAATCTTCACCGGGTTGAAAATTCACTAGTAAAGCACATTACAGAGTCTAATCTAATACAGAAGTGGTCTTTAACTACAAGGATACAGGTATACTTTCAAATTATCACCTGGATAAACAATCAGCAATTACATTGTCATTTCCCTTTACATTTTGTATTTTAATATCAAATTCTTGTAACAACAGACTCCAACTTAATAACCATCTATTTTTATTCTTCATGTTTGTCAAAAATACCAAGGGCTTGTGATCAGTATAAACTATCACTGGTTTCTATGCTGGTCAAATGTAGACCTCAAAATGCTGTAATGCCAGGGTAAGTGACAGTAATTCTTTTTCTACAGTGGAGTTAGTTCTTAGCTTAGGTGTATATCACAAAGAGTGAACCACTACATGTGTGATTATAATGTAGTACATTACAGAAGATTGTGCAAATAGTAATCTCTATTTTACTTCAAAACCTAACTTTCAGTCAACCTACTATGATATCATCTTTAACTTTCACAAGCTTCGTACAGAAAAATAAAGCTTATCACCGATGTTTTCTAAACTAAGCCCATTTTCTGAACTTCCACACCACTCATTAATTTTAAGCAGGTCATTAATTTTATCTTCAGGATCTTTAATTTGATTAGTTTCCTTGATGACACTAGCAGATGGTCTCTCTGGGCCAAAACAACACTTTAAGTTCTGCCTCTCCAAATCACATACTTGAGCAACATCACCAAGTTGTTTATCCTTAAATTTCAAAACAAACATCTTGTTAACAAACCATTGTTTAGTTAACGGTCCCTTCCCTTTGCACAACAGTCCTGGAACCAAACCTGACTTTACATTTACTTTATTCAAAAGTCGAGTAACACTTTTTCGCTCAGTATCTCCAATAACATCCATCTCACCAGCTTTTATCTCATCACTGACTTTTAATACACATGACTGAGAATCCTCACTCTCTACTGGTGCCAAGGTTAACCCTTTCTTCACTGAACCAAGTGCATCTGACCCAAAAGGATTGCATTCCTTTTTAACCAAATCAGACATTTCAGACCTTTCCTGAGTCTCCACACAAGGTTCAGTAAACTGAACACAGGCCAATGGGACAACTGCCTCTTCTTGGCTTTCAATACCAGCCCCAGTTTCAAATTCCGAGTTCCCCTGATCCTCCCAGTTACTCTCTGGGCAACTCCCATCTGGAGTAAACTCAACCTTGCAGGTTAAAACAACCTCGTCCGCTAACCCAGCGGACTCCCTCAAGGTATTATCTCAGAAAGCCTTTGCATTATTGAGAACACACTTAAATTCTTCAACTACAACCAGCTCTGTCAATCCAGATACATCATCCGTGTCCAACCCTGGACCTTCTAACTGCCACATCTGTTCCTCATCTTGGGTCTGTGCCTCCATAAATTCCTTGCTCACTCCAAAATGTCCACCCAGGGGTATCTTACGGGCCAATTTCAAGATTCTGTTCCTTGACAACACTGACTCTGCTTTGTCTCCCTTACTTTCCTTAGCCCCACTATTCTCCGTTTTACCACCCTCCAACCTCTCCTGGTACAAGGCTGGTAAAAATGTCTCTGCTAAATCAAGGTTGGACTCGGCTAAATCAGGGGTTGTCTTAACAGCTTTCCTCGACATTCTTCTGGTGACTGCACCTGCGGGATTAAATTCAGAAACTATGGGCGGGGGCTCAGTCCTGGCAGGCTTACTCGCGAGCTGAACTGCAGAGAACACATCCCCCGCCCAGGTCATTCCTGAGTAAGACATCTACATGGGGTATCAGGAGTGCAGACTGTATCCCGATCGTGACTGGTCCAGATACCAGATCACTCTTCAAAAATACTTTATGTAACGGTACGGCCTCAGTTCCATTTCCAACCCCTTCTATCACGTTCACGTCACCAGTATCTGTCTCACTATTGAATTCCAATGCTCTGTTTAGGACTAAGGACTAAAAAGCCCCAGTGTCTGTCCAGATTCTTACTGGCACTGGGGGTGACCCCTCCCTCACAGGTACCAACCCGGTTGAAAGGGATTTCTCACATCCCTCCTGAACTCGGTTTAGCTCCTCTTTTAACGGCATTTCAACCGGCTTAACACAGCCCGTCGGCGCGGTCGCCTTTCCTTTCCCTGTCTCCTCCTTTGGAGCAAAGCACTTAGATGCTATGTGGCCAGATTTCCCACTGTTATAACACACACCGCTAGGAGACCTGCCAGACAGCTTTTCCTCCTTGTCTTTTCCGGTAGACCCCGGCTTAGTCTCAGACTTAGACGTTAGGCTTTCTCTACCACCCCTACTACTCCTGTGGTAGCACTTATTTGGGGAAAATTTCATTTGATGGGTTAAGGCGTATTCATCTGCTAGCTTGGCAGATTCTGATATGGACTTATTCTTCTTCTCATTCAGGTATGTCCGGACATTATCCGGAACACAATCTTTTAATTCTTCAATCAGGATCATCTTTCGTAGGCAGTAGAAATCCTCCCCAACCCCTTCTGCAGCGCACCAGCGGTCAAAGTACACACACTTGTCGTATGTAACCTCTGTGAACGTCTGATTCCACTGCTTCCTTAAGTCCATGAACTCTTGTCTATAGGCTTCAGGTACCAGCTCATAGGCCCGAAGGATAGCCAGTTTTGCTTCCTCATAATCCTCTGCAGCCTCCACAGACAATGCTGCATATGCACGTTGAGCCTTCCTTTTAAGTACACTTTGTAACAACACCACCCACTTATCTCTAGGCCACTTCTGGATCACAGCCACTTTTTTCCCTACAGGAAAGTGTTCTAACAACTCTTCCTTGAATATCTGCATCATGAGATAATGTTCAGCCATCTTACGTTGTATCTCTGCCATTGTCGTCCCTTTCTTAAGCTCCTTGAATTCCAAGGACTCCACCATTTCCCAAAACTCAGACTTTTTAGCCTTCTTTAATGCCACAAAGTCTGGACTTAACAGAAACTCGTCAACATCCATTTCTGCTGCCTGTCTTTCTGGTTTCTCACACAACCAGATCAGATAAGGGAAATCTATCACGTTAGCTAAAGGTGTTTATTAGTAAAATAAGCAAAACAGTATCAATAATACAAATACACATATAAAACAAGTTAGCAATAATAAACATAGAAGTGTAGGAATAATAATCAATAATAAGAAACAAGCTCAATCAATGTCTAGGGGTAAGTGGAAACCAGCGCAGGACCAGCCTATTGGCTCAGGGTGTCTGAAACTCTGAGGGAGGAGTTGAAAAGTTTGATGGCCACAGGCAGGAATGACTTCCTGTGACGCTCAGGTTTACATCTCAGTGGAATGAGTCTCTGGCTGAGTGTACTCCTATGCCTAACCAGTACTTTATGGAGTGGATGGGAGACATTGTCCAAGATGGCATGCAACTTGGACAACATCCTCTTTTCAGACACCACCGTCAGAGAGTCCAGTTCCACCCCCACAACATCACTGGCCTTACGAATGAGTTTGTTGTTTCAGTTGGTGTCTGCTACCCTCAGCCTGCTGCCCCAGCACACAACAGCAAACACAATAGCACTGGGCACCACAGACTCATAGAACATCCTCAGCATCGTCCGGCAGATGTTAAAGGACCTCAGTCTCCTCAGGAAATAGAGACGGCTCTGACCCGTCTTGTAGACAGCCCCAGTGTTCTTTAATCTAACCACATGTAACTCTCGCTTTGGCCCTCAGCTTAATATGGGGGGTGATAGACCCGCAGCCCGGCCAAACTAAAGAAATATCGTTTTGGTGGATGCTGTGTGCCGTGTCCCCTGTAGTAAATCAGTACCCTGAAATACAAAACAGTACACAATATGTGATTAAATGATTGAGCTTTATAATTCTTACTTTGACCCCAGGGTTAGTAAAGAAAACAAAAAAAAAAAGAAAAAGGGTCCAGTCTCTCCATTCACGTCTTCTCATCTCTCCCCAGCAAAAGAGCACAAAATCTCTCTTCCAAACTCACAAGAAAGAACATTTCTCTCATTGGATAGCCTCGCACTCCAAAACCCTGTCACCTCTAGTCATAACCTAAACATTGTTATACTTGTGACAGACTACCAGTTTCACACTGGGGAGAAAGTTTCAATAGGCTGCATGCTGGATATTTGTCCATCACCGTTGCTGAATGCAAGTTTGAGACTGACAGTCGGTGCTGAACTCTGCAATTATTGCTGCTGCTCACCACACCCAGTCCTGCACCCTGGTCACTGGGCATGGGAGGAGTTTTTTTCTGCTGCACATTCACCTTTAATGGGACGGGAGTTTAATATTCTGGGTCTAAGACAAATAAATCAGTTCTATGTTAAACTCTGTCTTGGTGAATTTACAACACACCTAGTGTACAGTAGAGAGTCAACTCGGGCCAGCTGGACCCTGTGATTCTGTCCACAACAGTCCTTGTAAATCCTCCGGTTTTCCCCCTCTCACTCTCCCTGTGGTGATGGGTTCCTAACAGTCACCACTCTGTGGGTGAAAAGGTTTCCCTTGAATTTTCTGCTGACTGAAGAAGTCGAGCTGACTGCAGTTCTGTCTGAGATGTTCTTCACCCCTCTAATCTCTGGATGAGGAAGAATGACATTGGGAGTTAAACTCCTTAATCACATCTCATTTCCACATTATGGTTCACTTTCCCTGCTTCTAAAGTGTTGTTAGAGAACACCACTGTTCTCTAAAAACTGAAAGCAGAATGGGAAACGATTAGTTGAATGCTCAATGAAGCAGGGTCAGAAACCAGAGGCGAGTCTGCACAGGGCAGAGTTTGGGGGTCTGGATGATAGTTGTCATAAGAACATATGATGAGAAGGGGATCAGCAGCAGAATGAGGCAATGAATGACAGAGTAGCAACATTTGGAAGCTGATTGACAGAGAAAATAATTTGGTTGTCTGACTGATGACACAAACAACACCTGGGGTGCGGTGCTCCACTGGTTGAGGAACACGTGTGTGTTGGGAATGGTTTTATCTGTTGGGGGAGTTGTTCCTGTTTGTTTATCCTGTAATATTATATCTGGATGGTTCTTATGGATTGTCCTATCTGAAATAATGTATTGATTATCATCTAATTTGCTAGATTTTGACACTAAAACTGTATTGGGCTTGAATTTATTGTACCTTTATGAAGTGATGGAGGGCATTCATGAGTTTGTATTTTAAAGCAAGATTTTAGTGAATGATATTTGCCATTTCTTTGTAACTTTGTAAGTAATCAGATTGAGTAAATCTGCTGCAGGATCCTGGAATGTGTTGGATTGTGTCTGATTTCTCTGGCATTTTCTGCACTAACTTCCTCATTTGTTAATATTTCATGTATTTTTGATGTTTCCCCCCTTTTGTCAAACAACTTGTCCTGTATTTCTGCAAGGAACTCCTTTGTTTTTTTAGGGGGAGTTCTTGAACTCTCAGTCAGGTGCTCAAGGCTTCCTTGTCACCATCTAGTCTACTCAGATCGTTGGGATGTCTCGCATGGAGGGTCATACTCATTTCACTGGTTAAAGTTTTCTTCCGGAGTGATGATTGATTGTTCTGAGTTGGCCTATCATTTAGGTTTTCTGGTCTGTATTTCTTATCACGATTGCAAATACACACATGGAGTGCTGAATCCTGTTCATTTTTGATGAAAATATATACTTAAAAGTTTTATCTGACTGTTTTTTCTTGTTTTTTTTATTGAAGTTCATCATAAAACAAACATTTCCAGAAGATATATTTCAGACATTGTAAATATATATCATATAATCATATATGCCACAAATCCCCACATAGAATTTATCTGAGGTATACCCTTCTATAAGTGTGAAAGAAAAAACAAGCAAAAGGAAAAAAAAAACTATGTACAAGTAGGGAGTGATCTTTTTTTTACAACATATTCATTGATTTGTGAGAATAAAAGCAGGCCTAGAGGGATTATGTAGTTAAGCCATTTTTCCTAGTATGAATCAATTTGTTCCAGATTATGATTATCTTCTCCATCTTGTCCATTGTAATTTCCATCCATGCATTTAAAGTTGGGCTCTCCTGTGATAGCCATTTCCTAGTAACAGTCTTTTTACCAGCTGCCAACAATATATTCATTAAATATTTATCTTTTTTCAACCATTCTTGAGGTATACATCCAAAATATATGGTCTTACTCCCCAAGGGTATTTCACATCTAACGATGCCATGTAGGGCATTGTGTATCCCCCTCCAATAGCTTTTGATAACAGGGCCGTCACAAAAAATATAATAATGATTTGCATTTCAATTTCCACAGTTTCTCCAGCAAACAGTGATGTTACTATCATAATGGGATTTCTGGGAGGGTGTAATGAAATATCTTATCAAGTTTTTCCATCCGAACTCCCTCCATTTCTGAGAACTGGTACACTTCCATTGATACCTCCATATTATTGTCCATTCTTCCTCAGATATAATTATCCCTCCTTCCTTCTCCCATTTTGTTTTAATGTTTGAAGTCAAATATGTTTTAAGATTTGACAAACTCTTATGCATGCTTGTAACAATTCTACTACCGTTATCTGAATTATATGCTTTTCTAAATAGCTCTATCATGCATGTGCTTGCCTTGGATACAATTTTAAGCATCCTATTAACATACTGTCGCATCTATAAATACTGATAAAAATTTTGTTTTTCTAAATGTTTCTCTTTCAGCATTTCAAAGCTGAACAGTATTCCTTCTTTCATTATGTTGCAAAGAACTGTTATTCCTTTAGCTGTCCAGTCCTTAAATCTAGCATCCAATTTATTTGGTGTAAAATCTGAGTTATATGCACACCATTGAAGAATTGCAGTATCTCCCTCGAGATATATTCTTTTATAATAGTTTTCCATATTAAGAGTCAATTTCACCCATGGATTATCAATAGTATTTATGTACCTTTGCAAGTTATTATCAGCCAAAACTGCTTGTATGGGGATGGGAAGTACCCGCTCCTCAATGTTTTTCCATTGAGCGTCATATGATGGGTTGCTCCAGCACATCACAGCTCTCAACTGTGCTGCAAAATAATAACCTCGAAGAGAAGTTAGGCCGCATTCACCCTTTTCCTTTGCTAATTGCAAAGTTTTGAGATGAACTCTAGGCCTTTTACCTTGCCAAATATACCTTGATAACATCTTGTTCCATTCATTGAATTGATTTTGATTAATCTCTATTGGTAGGGGCTGAAAGAGATATAACAGTCTGGGCAGTGTATTCATTATAATAGACTCACTCCTTGAACTGAAACTAAAAGAAAGGAATCAGGTTCCATCTTGCTATATATTCCTTAATGTTCTTTTTATATAAAGGCTGATAATTACATTCTGATAATGTTGCCTAATCTTTTAGCATAATGATGCCCAAATATTTGAAAGACTCTGTTTGCCATGCCCGGGGTTATCTACTTTCAATTTCTCTTGCTGGGCTGTAGTAATATGAAAGTAATTGGGTTTTATCTATGTTGATAATGTATCCTGATAATTGACCATATTGTTCAAAGGATTGCATCAATCAGGTAAAGAGTATGTTGGTTGCCCTAGATAGATCAAAATGTCATCCACGTAACAAGCCAATTTATGCTCTGCCCCTTTACTAGTAATTCCCCACTTTGTCTCATGTATTGAGCTAATGGTTCCAGATATAATGCGAAGAGTAGTGCTGACCATGCACAACCCTGTCTTGTGCCCCTTTCTAGGGTAAGACTATTTGATTAAATATCCATTGATTTTAATCCAGCGGTAGGGTTGTCATATAGTGCCTGTATAGTTTTAATAATTGTTATGGAAACCAAATCTATGTAAAACTCTGTAAAGAAAATTCTAATTAACCGAATCAAATGCCTTTTCAGCGTCCACGCTTATCACTATTGCTTTGATTTTATTTTTTTGTATATATGATCCATAATGTGAAGTATCCTTCGTATATTGTGCAAACACGAGGAAATCTGCAGATGCTGGAAATTCAAACACACACACAATGCTGGTGGAACACAGCAGGCCAGGCAGCATCTTTTGGGAGGAGCACTGTCAACGTCTCTGGCCGAGACCATTCGTCAGAACTAACAGAAAGGAAAGATACTAAGAGATTTGAAAGTAGGTGGGGGAGGGGGAAATGTGAAATGATAGGAGAGGACCGGAGCGGGTGGAGTGAAGCTGAAAGCTGGAAAGGTGATTGGCAAAAGTGATACAGAGCTGGAGAAGGGAAAGGATCATGGGACAGGAGGCCTAGGGAGAAAGAAAGGTGGAGGGGAGCACCAGAGGGAGATGGAGAACAAGTGGAGTGATGGGCAACTAAGCATGTCAGGGATGGGGTAAGAAGGGGAGGAGGGGCATTAACGGAAGTTAGAGAAGTCAATATTCATGCCTTTCTTTCTCCCTTATCACTATTGCTTTGATTTTTTTTGTATATGAATTTGTATACAAGTTCCCTCTCTTCAGCAAGAGTCATTCCTTTGCCGCCTGGCTGGCAGTTTCCGCAGCCACAACCCCCGCATTTTGGCTCGCATGCTGCGCCAATACTATCCCACTTCCGATTTCCACACTCCATTTCCATAGCGGTTTTCTAGAACACAGAAGATGACATCTGCAGTTTTATAAGTTTTGAGGCGAAGGTCTCTTCTGACTTTGTCGTCAAGACTGTCCAGCAGTTGAACCTTTTTCACCTCTCTTGAACCGGTCAGCTCTCTCTGCCTCTGGAGTGCTTCCCAGTCCTTTCTCCACCTGTGAAAATCACGTCTGCTGCCAGTAAACTTGGGAATGGCCGTCGGTTTCAGTCTGATGGCTGGCGTGGGAAAATTGGAGGAAAAGCCCAATGCCGTCAGTGTTAGTCTTTCAGCATCCTCCTTTCTCCTTGCCTGTATGAAGTGGGCCTTCTTGGAAACCAGCTTGGGGATTTGGAGTTCGAGCCCCTTTAGGCGACTCTGAAGGTGCTTCCGATCCCCCGGCCAGTTCCATCGTTCCCACCTCCTTCGCTGTCTTTACCATTCCTTGCAGATGGTTAAGCATGAAGCCGACCGCCTCCTGGTGGCCATCGGGTTGTACAGCAGTGACGTCTTTACATTCATCCTCTGCTGCTTGTAGTACTGTGAGCAACTCAACATTTCCAAAGTTGGTCCAAAGAGTCTCCCAGATCAGCCTTCTGATTTCCTTCAGTTTCAACTCACACTCATTTGCCGTCTTTGCCAGATCAGCTTTTTGCTGTTCAGTTAACACAGCTACTTTCTCTGTGTTCAGCTCCACCTCCCATTCTGCAGTGAGTCCGGCCTCCGCATCGTCATTGGCTTTCATGGGCTTCTATTGTGAGTTTATTGAAACTCACTCTGAGCTCCTCTTCAGACATGTCTTCATAGGTCCTGGTAATACTGTTAGCCAGACAAGAAAACAATCTTTTTGCTGTCATTCTCTCTAGCTTGAGTTGCTCAACTGATTTCCCAATAGCTTGATCAGACATGTTTGATTCCCTCTGCAGGGGAGAGTACAACTTTTTAGTGATGCTTTGATGTTGTTTTATCTGAACTTGATTTCCTTCCTATTTCAGGACTCCAGGTTATTGCTCTTGCTGTTCCAGCTCAAAGCTCCCAGATTTCTTTTTCCTGGTCAAACAGTGTTGTCAAGCAGTATTTTCACTGTCAAGTCGGAGTTCTTGCTCCCATGTGCAGCTTCCCCACTTGAAAGGGACAGAATACGCCTACCTGAAGGTTTTAACCGGATTCCACTCAATGACCAAACAACTTTCTTTCTTCTTCCTTTTTTATTTTTATTTTCGCAAGTGTGGCAGTTGGTAATTATTAGTCAGTAGTCATAAATAATCAGCGGTAAGTCAGTCATTAGTCTAGTCAAGGATAGTCATAAGGCAGTGGCAGTAGCATTAGCATTAGGATCAGGTGAAAAACTGGCTGCCTCTCGGACTTTGGAGATGATTTTGGACCTGCACCTCTGTTTCTCTACTGGACCGTTATGGTTCCAAACTGGGTGAACTCTCTCGAAGGTTCGCAAGCTCTTCTTAAGCCTCGCACCGGTTTCAAGAAGTCCCTGCATGCGATGATCCCGGTGGCGGAGTTCACCCAAACGCAGTGACAGCAGTGCTCCTTTCCCTGAAACAGTCTCAACAATTATTTAAAGTTCGGCATCTTACCGCGGGTTGTGACGCTGCTCCTGGCTGCCGATGTGACGCTGCTCTCGGACTGCCACTGTGACGTTGCGGGGTCCGCCCAAATGTTCTGGGCAGAAACCGCCCTCAGGCAGTAGGTTCCGTCCTCTCTGCCAGTGAATTCTTGCTCTTCCTTGATACCTTCCTGAAACTCAAGTTTGACTTGACAATCATGCACATTTGGTGGAGATGGCCGAGAAAATCTCTGACCAAAGACTGAGCAGGTGATCAGCCTCTACCCAGTGTGAACTCGCTGGTGTCTCAGTAGATTAGATGACAGCGTGAATCCCTTCCCACAGTCTGAGCAGGTGAACGGCTTCTCCCCAGTGTGAATTCGTTGGTGACTGTGTAGGCTGGATAACTGAGTGAATCCCTTCCCACAGTCTGAGCAAGAGAACGGCCTCTCCCCAGTGTGAACTCGTTGGTGACTGCGTAGGCTGGATAACTGAGTGAATCCTTTCCCACATTCTGAACAGGTGAATGGCTTCTCCCCAGTGTGAACTCGCTGATGATTTTGTAGATCAGATAATTGAATGAATCCCTTCCCACAGTCTGAGCAGGTGAACGGCCTCTCCCCAGTGTGAATTCGTTGGTGACTGTGTAGGCTGGATAACTGTGTGAATCCCCTCCCACACTCTGAACAGGTGAATGGCTTCTCCCCAGTGTGAATTCGTTGGTGACGGTGTAGGGCGGATGAATCACTGAATCCGTTCCCACAGACTGAGCAGGTGAATGGCTTCTCCCCAGTGTGAACTCGTTGGTGACTGTGTAGGGTGGATAACTGAGTGAATCCCTTCCCACAGTTTGAGCAGGTGAATGGCCTCTCCCCAGTGTGAACTCGCTGGTGATTTTGTAGATCAGATAATTGAATGAATCCCTTCCCACAGTTCGAGCAGGTGAATGGCTTCTCCCCAGTGTGAACTCGCAGATGTCTCTGTAGGTGGGATGAATTACTGAATCCCTTCCCACATTCTGAGCAGGTGAAAGGCCTGTCCCCAGTGTGAACTTTCTGGTGTCCCAGTAGTTGGGATAACCGAGGGAATCCCTTCCCACAATCTGAGCAGTTCAATGGCCACTCCCCAGTGTGAACTGACTGGTGTCTCAGGAGGTGAGATGACTGAGCAAATCCCATCCCACATTCTGAGCAGATGAATGGCCTCTCTCCAGTGTGAACTCGCTGGTGACTCTGTAGGTTGTATAACTGAGTAAATCTCTTCCCACAATCTGAGCAGGTGAATGGCCTCTTCCCAGTGTGAACTCGGTGGTGTCTCAGTAGGTGAGATGACTGAGTAAATCCCATCCCACAGTCTGAGCAGGTGAACGGCCTCTCTCCAGTGTGAACTCGCTGATGTACCTTCAGTGCAGATAACTGACTGCATCCCTTCCCACAGTCTGAGCAGGTGAATGGCCTCTCTCCAGTGTGAACACGTCGGTGCGCCAGCAGGTCAGATGATCGAGTGAATCTCTTCCCACAGTCTGAGCAGGTGAACGGCCTCTCCCC
Organism: Hypanus sabinus; assembly: GCF_030144855.1. Classification (NCBI taxonomy): domain Eukaryota; kingdom Metazoa; phylum Chordata; class Chondrichthyes; order Myliobatiformes; family Dasyatidae; genus Hypanus; species Hypanus sabinus. Next base: position 794,499 of record NW_026779420.1, read on the forward strand.
AGTGTGAACTGACTGGTGTCTCAGTAGGTGAGCTGACAACGTGAATCCCTTCCCACAGTCCGAGCAGGTGAACGGCCGTTCCTCAGTGTGAACGCGCTGGTGAGCCATTAGATCAGATGACCGAGTGAATCCTTCCCCACAAATTCAGCAGATGACCAGCCTCTGCCCAATGTGAACTGACTGGTGTGTCCACAGGTGGGAAGACCAACTGAATCCCTTCCCACACACAGAATAGATGAATGGCCTTGCCCAGTGTGAACCTTCAGTTGAGATGACCGAGTGAATCCATTCCCACTGTCTGAGCAGGAGAACGGTCTCTCCCCTGTGTAAAATGACAGACGTGTCAGTTGGTCAGATGACCGAGTGAATCCCTCCGCACAGTCTGAACAGGAAGGATGGCTGATTGAATCCCTTGCTCCTTAAATATCTAGACAGCGACAGCACAACTGGTGTGTTGCGTTTGAATTCACATAGACAAATTCCTTGTCGATTTTAACCTGCAAAAAGATTTAAAAATCCATCAGTCGGTGAAGGACAACATTTGAGATGAGATCACTTGAGTTGCCAAGGTGTGATCCGACATCACACTGTTACAGTGAAGCTCAACACAAGTTGGAGAGAGAAATCACCTTCTAACTGGGCACAGTGCTGGTATCTGGAACGACCATCAAACTCTCTGATGCTCTATAAGAATGGGGCACTTATGCCATCTCCAATCTGTGACTTGGCTCTGTTTGACTCTGTCCTATTGAATTAGTCCCTCTTCCCACTGAGCTGAAAGGGTGTCTGGCCCCACGGTAACTAAACCCTCTCACGTAAATAGCCTTTGTTGACGTGCAGCTGGGGTTTCCCTTTATGTAATGTTAATATAAAGTTCCACAGTTTCAATGCCATGTCATTGCCATGTCCTGTCCTGGCTGGTGGCATAGTGGCATCAGTGCCAGACTTCGGGACGAAAGGTCCCGAGTTCGAATCCGGCCGGCTCCCCTGCACGCTTTCCATCCGTATCCGTGCTGACTTACGAGCTGGTGATCTCTTTGGAAACTCACCTGGCAGAAGTTTCCCCTCATGGTCCCCTGAATGTTTCACCTTTCACCCTTAACCCATGGCCTCTGGTTATCGTCACACCCCACCTCAGTGGTAAAAGCCAGCTTGCTTTTACCCTATCTCTAACCCTCATAATTGTAGTATACCTCCATCAAATCTCCCCTCAATCTTCCACATTCCAAGGAATAAAGTCCTGACCTGTTCAATCTCTCCTTATAACACAAGTCCTCCAGATCTGGCAACATCCTTGTGAATTTTCTCCAAACGCTTTCAAAGTCTTTACATCTTTCCTGTAGGTTGGTGACCAAAACTGCACACAATACTCCAAATTAGGCCTCACCAATGTCTTGTACAAAGTCAACATAACATATAATTCAGTACTTCGGATTATGAAGGCGAATGTGCCAAAATCTTTCTTTCCGTCCCTATCGAAATGTGTCAACAGTTTTAGTGAAATTTCGACCTGTATTCCCAGATCCCATTCTTCAACAACACTCCTCCATGTCTGACCAGTCACTGCGTAACACCCACCCTGGTAGGTCCTACCAACATGCAACACCTCGCATTTGTCTGCATTGAATTCCATTTTCCATTTCTCAAGCCATATTTCCACCTGGTCCAGATCGCACTGCAAGCCATGATAGTCTTCTCACAGTCCGCTGAATCCCCAGTCTCAGTTTCATCCACAAATTTGCTGATCCCAAACCATCTGATCATCCAGATTACTGATATAGATGACAAACAATAACAGATCCAGCACTGATCCCTGTGGCAACCACTAGACACAGGTTCCAGTCAGAGAGGCAACCATCTGCTACCAAACTCTGGCTTCTCCCAAAGACAGTGTCTCATCCAATTTACTGTCTCATCTTGAATGCTGAGTGACTGAACCTTCTTGACAAACCTCCCATATGAGACTGTGTCAAGTGCCTTGCTAAAGTCCATGTAGACAACATCCACTGCCTTGCCTTCATCCACTTCCCTGATAACTTCCTCGAGAGACTCTGTAAGACTGGTTAGACATCACCTACCATGCAAAAAGCCATGCTGTCTATCCTTAATCAGTCCACATCGACCCAAATACTTAATATATCCAGTTTCTGCACTTATGTTCTAATAACTTTCCCACAACTGATGTCAAGCTCAATAACGTAACATTTTCTCGTTTCTCCTTACAGCCCCTCTCGAACAGTGGAACAACATTGTCTGTCCTCCAATCCTCCAGTGCCTCACCTGGCACTAAGGATTATTTCAATATCTCTGCTTGGACCCTGACAATTTCTGCACTTGTCTTCCGCAGGGTCCGAGGGAACAACTTGTCAGGTCCTGGGGATTTATCCATGCTAATTTGCCTTAAGGCAGCAAAACCTCCACCTCTCTAATCTGTCCAGGGTCTCTGAAGTTGATGCTGCTTTGCCTCACCTCTATCGACTCTGTGTCCATCTCCTGAGTCAATATGGATGCAAAACTACTATTTAAAACCTCCCCCATCTATTTTGTCTCCCGTACAGATTACCATTCTGATCGGCCAGAGTGGGCATGTTTCTGTTCTGACTTTCTCCATGTTTCTGTGACAGAGAAGCTGGCCAAACCTGACTGGAAGGGGAATCTGGTAGGAATGACGATGGAGCAGCAATGGCTGGAGTTTCTGGGAGCAACTCGGGAGCTGAGTGATCGATACATCCCAAAGAAGTGGAAGCATTGGAAAGGCAGGAGGACACAACTGTGGCTGAAATGAGAAGCCTAAGCCAACATAAAAGCCAAAGAGAGGGCAAATAATAGAGCAAAAAACATTGGGAAGCTTTTAGAAACCAACAGAAGGCAACTAAAGCAAGTCAGATGAGCTCAGGGTGTGGGAGTATGATATTGTAGTCATTAATGTGTCTTGATAGCACCCAACAGCCTGAGGAATTTAGAGGAACAAAATATCCGGGGCCACGATATCTCTTGAAAACCAAGGTTCCCTGCACCAGTTACCTTTCAACTTTTATTTTGGTAGGCACATACAAACTCTGCACCCTCAAAATTTCACTTCTGAAGAACCCCCACTTACCAAGTACTCCTTTGCAGAAAACAGCCTGTCCCAGTCCACACTTTTCAAATCCTTGCAAATACCATAAACATTGATCTTTCTCCAATCTAGAATCTCAAGAGAGGTCCAGACCTCTGTTTTTCCGTACTTACTTGGAATCTCATGGCATTATGATCACTAGACACAAAGTGTTCCCATTCACTAATTTCTGTCACCAGCCCTGGAGCAGTTCCCAACAGCTTATTGTACACTTCTACGCCGGATGTTTTATGTACTGATTAAGGAGCATTTGACAAACTCTACCCCATCTAGTCCTTTTACAGTATGGGAGTCCCAGTCAATATATGGAAAGTTAAAATCACTTACTATATCAACTATTGTTTCTTGGTATAGTCTGTGAACTCTCTAAAAATTTGTTCCTCTAGATCCCTCAGACTGTTGGGTGCAACCAATTCCCAGTAATGCCCACGATATCACAATTCCATGCCCTGGGCTCATCTGGCTTTCCTGCGATGCTTCTTGCATCGTGATTTCCACAGCTCCACGCATTCATCGCACCAGGCTCAAGCATTTGATTACTGACTCTATCTGAGCTCTGAACAACATCTGTCTGGTGTCAAGAAAGCAACCTGTCCCTCAATGTCAGGAAAACATCTGACGCTGAATTTTGTGGTGAGGATGCAGGAAAGGTTTTCTTCTGATGACTCTCCATGCAGGTCATATTTGTGCAGGTGTCACTGCACAGTAGAACAGTGCACCACCACTCCAGAGTCTGCTAAATCCCCCTGAATGTTTTTTACAGTCAAACAGGGGTTTTGATTTGCCTTTCTAGCAATCCTACGAGTAGTTCTCCCAAAAAGTTTTCTTGGTCTTCCAGACATCAACTTGACCTCCACCGTTCCTGTTAAATGCCAGTTCTTACTTACATTATGTACTGAGGAAACGGCGACCTGAAAATGCTTTGCTATCTTCTTAGAGCCTTCTCCTGCTTTGTGGGCATCATTTATTTTAACTTTCAGAGTGCTCAGCGGCTGCTTAGAGGAGCCCATGGCTGCTGATTGTTGGGACAAGGTTGGAGGAGTCAGGGTATTTATAAAACTTTGCAATTTGTACAGCCTGGCCTGTCCTAATGATGATTGCAAACAAGCCATAGCCCTAACAAGCTAATTCAGATCTGAGACCTCGGTAAAATTTAACTGAGAGCTCAAATCTCTTGGGGTGCCTGAACTTTTCCATGGTGCTCCTTTCCCTTTTTTCTCCCACTCTAAAATTGTACAAAACAGAAATAATACACTAAACTCCTGATGAAGGGTTTTGGCCTGAAACGTTGTCACTACCTCCTCCCATAGATGCTCTCTGGCCTGCTGAGTTCTGCCAGCATTTTGTGTTTTTAATAATACACTCATCTTCCTTAAAATGTTGAATGTTTTGTCTTTAATTTTCTGACTTTTGGAGACCAGTTCACCTTCTACTCACTTAACTATTCACAGTAACAGGAAGTTTGACCACTGGTGCCCAGCCGTTTGCATACCACTATATGGGATGGGGTGGAGAGTGCGGGGTGTGACGGGAGAAAGGGGGAGGAGAAGGAGGACTGACAGGGAGCGAAGAGGGAGAACGCGTGGGGTGAGTGGTAGATTTAGAGGATGAGAAAGAGGGGAAGACAATGTGGGATACGGGAGACAGCAGGGAGTGTTTGAGAGAGGGGAGAGGGTGGGATGTAGGGAGAGAGAGAGAGAGGTTGAGAGCTGGAAATGGAGGTGGTTACAGAGTGGCGGAGGTGAGTGAGTGAGAGACAAGTTTGATTGAGGTGCGTGAGAGAGGAGGAGAAGGAGAGGGGAAGACAGAGGGCGACTGATATTGAGAGTGGGATGGCGGGTGATAGGGGTAGGGACAGGGATTGTGGAATGGGAGACAGAATGGAAGAGAAACAGATGGAGAGATGGATAGAAGGGGAGAGAGTGAGAGAGAAATGAAAAGAGGCATGACAGAGTGAGGAGATGAAGAGAAACAAGAGAGAGGAGTACAATTTATTACTAGAGGGGTAGAGAGAGTGGCAAAAAAGGAGAGCGCGAGGAAAGGGGTGAAAGAGAGTGGGAGGCTGGTCAAGTAGCAGTGTAACTGAGAGGGATAGGGAAGAGAGAAGCGGGAGGGAGAGAGGCGGTGAGGAAGCACGGATGATTGAGAGGGGTGATGATAAGGAAGGGGTGAGGGAGAGCTGAGAGTGAGGGAGAGAGGGAGCAGGAAGGGAGGGCTGGAGTAGAGGGCCCTATGAGGAAGACGGACTGTGAGGTGGGTGTGGTGAGGGAAATGGGGTAAGTAGCTCGGGGTGAGGGAGAAAGGCAAGGAGATTGGTGTGTATGATCTGAATTGTTAGATTAACTGTTTATCCAGTCCCCAGTTGCAGGGTCATTAATCACGTCTGTTCACAAGTCACCGAACAAATCCACCGTGGGATTATGGTTCCATGCTGGGAATTATGAGTGTGAGGGCAGCTTGCTGTTCTCGGTGTCGGATGTGGGAGGTCCTGGAGTTTCCTAGCATCCCGGACGTTCACATCTGCGCCGGGTGAGCCGAGCTGCAGTTCCTAAGGGACTGTGCCAGGGAACTGGAGCTGCAGCTCGATGACCTTCGTCTGGTCAGGGAGAGCGAGGAGTTGATAGAGAGGAGTTACAGGCAGGTGGTCACACCGGGGCCATGGGAGGTAGACAAGTGGGTCACGGTTAGGAGGGGAAGGGGAAGAGTCAGGTACTAGAGAGTACCCCAGTGGCTGTACCCCTTGACAATTAAGTACTCCTGTTTGAGTACTGTTGGGGGGGGGGGGGGGGGGGGGGTCAGCCTATCTGGGGGAAGCAACAGCGGCCGTGCCTCTGGCACAGAGTCCGGCCCTGTAATTCAGAAGGGTAGAGAAAGAGAAGGCAGTAGCAATAGGGGACTCAACAGTTAGGGAGTCAGACAAGCGATTCCGTGGACGCAGTCAGGAGACCCGGATGGTAGTTTGCCTCCCTGGTGCCGGGTCCGGGATACTTCTGATCGCGTCCAAGATATCCTGAAGTGGGAGGGTGAGGAGCCAGAGGTCGTGGTAGATATAAGTACCAATGACATAGGTAGGAAAAGGGAAGAGGTCCTGAAAGGAGAATATAGGGAGTTAGGAAGGGATTTGAGAAGAAGGTCTGCAAAGGTAGTAATCTCGGGATTACTGCCTATGCCACGTGGCAGTGACAGTAGTCATGGAATGAGGTGGAGGATAAATGTGTGGCTGAGGGATTGAAGCAGGGGGCAGGGATTCAAGTTTTTGGATCATTGGGACCTCTTTTGGGACAGGTGTGACCTGTACAAAAAGAACGGGTTGCACTTGAAAGCTAGGGGGACCAATATCCTGGCAGGGAGATCTGTGGAGGCTACTGGGGAGACTTTAAACTAGAATGGTTGGGGGGGGTGGGAATCAGATTGAAGAGACTAGGAGAGAAGAGGTTAGTTCACAAATAGAGAAAGCTTGTAGACAGTGTGAGGAAATCTAGGAATAATGGTGCATATTTCCCTGAAGGAGGAAGCTCATGTGGTGATGAAGAAAGCTTTTGGTATGCTGACCTTTGAGCATTGAGTACAGGAGTTGGGATGTAATGTTAAAATTGTACAAGGCATTGGTGAGGCCAGATTTGGAGCATTATATACAGTTCTGGTCACCAAATTATACGTAAGATGTCAACAGAGAACAGAGATTTACTAGACTGTTACCTGGGTTTCAGCACCTAATTTACAGAGAAAGGTTGAACAAGTTAGGTCTTTATTCTTTGGAGCATAGAAGGTTGAGGGGGGACTTGATAGAAGTATTTAAAATTATGCGGGGATTGATAGAGTTGATGTGGATAGGCTTTTTCCATTGAGTGTAGGGGAGATTCAAACAAGAGGACATGAGTTGAGAGTTAAGGGGCAAAAGGTTAGGGGTAACATGAGGGGTAACTTCTTTACTCAGAGAGTGGTAACTGTGTGGAACGAGCCTCCAGTGGAAGTGGTAGAGGCAGGTTCGATTTTTTCATTTAAAAAAAAATTGTATAGGTATATGGACAGGAAAGGAATGGAGGATTATGGGCTGAGTGCAGGTCAGTGGGACTAGGTGAGAGTAAGCGTTCGGCACGCACTAGGAATGCCGAGATGGCCTGTTTCCGTGCTGTAATTGTTATGTGGTTCTACCGCGTACGATTCTGGTCTCCATATCCGATAGCGGGGAGTTTTAACTCATATGGGGACCAACTGCAGCTCAACCCCAGCTGATGCGGGTGTTTCCCCTGTTCAGGTGGCGGTGAGGAAGGGGTTAATCTCGGGTTTGTGTAAATCGAGGGCTGGTTGCTGTGGGAAAGGGCCGGGACCGAGCCGGACAGCGGGAGGCTCCGGGCTCTCCAGTCTTGCATCCCTGGTTTTAGTTTTGCACTGAGTCGAGATCGCGGGATCAGTTTGCTCTGGTTCCCCAAGCTGGGAGGGTGGACGTGGGTGAAGGGGGCCTGTCTATGTGTCGGTGTGGGATGAATGGTCAGAAGGGTCTGGGGCCACTGGCGGGACGGAGGGTGGTTGGGGTACTGTGGGTTATCGGAAGTAACATGACCTGGGTGGATGGGCAAGGGGTAAATTACGTTGTCAACGAGGGTGGAACTGGTCCAGTGAATCAGACAGCTCAGCTCGCATGTCCTTTCAGGAGGCCACAATTCTCTCATCATCTTAATCACTGATTAATCTTCCTGTTAACATTGAGTTTGTTACAGAGCCCCAGGGTCTGGGAATCGCTGGGTGGTAGGAGGCAGAGGGTGATGGTGAGAGGCAGTTTCTTGGACTCGAGTTCCATGCTTAGTGACGTTCCCTGGGGTTACACCCATTGCTACTTGTAATCTATGTCAATAATTTGGTTGAGATAGTACAGGGTATGGGTAGAGAGTTTGCAGCAAGTTCAAACAAATACTGTTTTTGAAAGACAGTCAGTAAAAACACTCCCCTCTCTTTCCCTCTCCCCACTCAGATCTGACCAAAAGCTACTTCAGAGGATGCAAGATCTTTTACTGAGTAACCACTGTGAGGGAATGGGAGTGGTTTCAAAGGGCTGGGCTGCTGGAAGCACATTACCAGACCTGGATTGATTGCAACTGGGTCTGGCAGAGGCATAACTGGTTCTGCTGGGCACATTCAGTCTCACTCCCAACTATTTCCTCCCTTCCTTTGTACAGGTATGTAATGTCTAAAGGACCAGTGTTTGAGTAAATGAGACTCACCAAACTTTCTCCTGACTGAATCACTGGAATCTCCGAGTCAGATGGGTTCTCCCCAGTTGATGCTCTCAGTCCTCGGGTTGGTTCATTTGTTGCTGTTCCCACGTCATCAGTCGTGGTTTGCCTCCAGTTGGGGTTTTTCTTCAAATAAATCTCTCACCACAGGTCGAACTTTAAACAGAGAGACAATGAAGCACATTAATAATGAAAAGGAGAACTAAACATTTCTGTGTAATGTTACTAAGAACAAAACTCACTGAAATTTAAACACTGAAGGCAGATGTAATGATCTCAGTGAAGAATCTTTTATTGTCCCTCACATGTCACAGACGATATGGGATAAGAAGGAGCCATCATTCAGTCATGGTAAGACATAAGACACAGGAACAGAATTAGGTGATTCGATACATCTGGTCTGCTCCACCATTCAACCAGGGCTGATTTTTATTCCAACACCACATTCCTGCCTTCCTCCTGTAACCCTGAGCTGCTCAGCAATCATCAATATGTTAATCTCTGTCATATGTATACCCAAATGGCAGCTTCAACCACCCTCTGTGGCAACAAATTCCAAAGATCAGACATCTTCTGGCCATAAAATGTTTCTCATCTGAGTTTTAAGGGGAAGCATCTTTATTCTGAGACTGCACTGTCAGATCACAGTCTAATGGAAACATCCTCTCCATGTCCATTGTATCCAGGCTTTTCAGCATTCGGTAGGTTTATTAACCATACATCCCTCCACCACCCCCACCGGCCCTCTAAACTCCATTGAGCACAGGTCCAGAACCATCAAATGCTCCTCATTCATAACACCGATCGTTCCTGAGATTATTCATGTAAACCTTGTTAGGAACACTGTACTGAACACATTTCCAGGAAAAACAGAAAAATCGGTTCCAGGATAATTGACAGGGAAAAGTTGTGCTTTCTTTACTGTTCTACTATCACATGTGCTGGCGCGTGGCCAAGTGGTTAAGGCGTTGGTCTAGTGATCTGAAGGTTGCTAGTTCGAGCCTTGGCAGAGGCTGCCTGTGTGTCCTTGAGCGACGACACCGGTGCCAAGCTGTGTGTGTCCTAATGCCCTTCCCTTGGACAACATCGTTGGCGTGGAGAGGGGAGACCTGCAGAGACTCTAACGGAGGCCTACAAACTATCACAGCCATTTTCATTTCCAGGTTAAAACAGGTCCATTTCATGAAATATAAACCAAGAAATAAAAAGAAACTGGAATTACCAGAAAGACTCTGCAGGTAAGGAACAGCTTACAATACAATTCAATTAATAACATTTCATCAGATTGAGTTCAAACATTTTCAGTTATTAGTGCAGATCTCCAGCACAGCTGCCTGATTTCCACTGTGTGACAGTGGGGGGGGGGGGGGGGGGGGAGATTTCCAAACACAGTTTGAACACCAGACTCAGGGTCTATTTCTACTGTTGTAAACACGGAACAGCCCAGTTACTCACAGCCTCTCCCTGTGAGGATGGAATGGGAACTCATCCTCTCCTCAGACTGGCAGTCATTGCTTCCAAAGGAACTCCAGAAACAAACATCTGATCCCAGGCCAGAAATACTCGATCAACACCTCACAAGCCCAAACAGCTCGATCCCGGGGTCCACTTTAGCTGGATCAAAAACTATGATATCCCAGGACCCAACCTCACAGACTCACACAGCTTAATCTGCCACTCACCGACCCTGAGAGTCTCACACATTGTCCCCACATCTCACACTGGGTCGTGCAATCCGGGATTTCCCCACAACCAATGTCCAGCTGCTCGAAATTTCTGCTTCATTGCAGGACGAGCGTCCGGCCCCATCTGTAGAAGCTCAAACCAAAGTCAAAGCCAAAACACCAATAGTTCCATTTGCCTGGAATGCTGATCACAGGATTAGAGCCCAAGCACCAACTCTCCCAGTACTCTTTGCTGCCAGCAAAATGCTGCAGTGTGTCAGCCCGTCACTGTTCATAAACTAGCACCTCCACACCAATGCACAACAGAACTGGGACCTGATGACCCTCCGGCATTCCAGCTAACAATAACCGATTCTGGAAATGACTCAGCGAGGCCAAAGGTACAAAAGAACACTTCACAATGAAGACAGAGGTTGGAAGAAAGTTTGCTGATATATAACATTGAGGAGGTGGGATACAGGGTGGACCGAAGATGACCCAGGTGGGAGATGTAAATCACTGAAGCAGGAAGATGGGTTTAGGAGACTGCACAGAGGTTGAACAAGATGAGCAGAGATAAGCAGATGGAACCAGGTGGGAGAAGGGATCATACATTCAGAGGTGCAGTGCTACCAGAGCTCACCGGACAACTGCTCCGATACCTCTGTAAAAAAGTCAAAATAAACAAGCGGGTAATTTAACAGCAGCCACATATTAAATAGAGGGAATTCTACGGAAGCAGGGGGTTGGGAAGTGGGGGTGTTGGCTGGTGGGGAAAAGTACCAGTAATAACATTAGGATATTTGATCGTTTTTGGTTTAATCCTGGAGCTGTGACTGTTTTTTATTTAGGTATTTGTGAAATTCCTTCTCGCTCGACCCATTGTCCAAGGAAGCTGGGAAATACCTGCACAGAAGTGCAAGCATTTTCCTGCTCTTTCCAACGGGTACCATTGGATTCCAGGAAGGAGCTATATTAAGCAAGGAATGAACATAGAAACCCAAGTTTAGAAGTTTAAAACAATGAAAGAAAAATTCACTGCTCGCTCATCTTCTTCCTGATTTTGATCAAATACACAAGCTAATCATCCAAAATCCTCTTCTACACCTGGATAAATTTAGTTTTGTTTTACAAGCTAAATGGAAAAAAAAACATTTCTGGGCTATAAGGTAGTTTTATGTCATTTCAACTACCATTAATAGCGGATCAACCCCTTGGCCTCGCTCCACCAACTGTAGCTGATGGGAAAGAGGCTCTTTTTCTCTTTGTGTTGATAGGAAAAAGAGTAATTTAGTGAGGCAATGAATGAGATGAAATGCATTTCCAAAACTCCCAAATGGTTGCTGTCCTCCCGTTAACATTTGTCACTTCCAAACAACGATATTTTCTATTTGTATAAATGCGATAATAATTTATGTAAAGATTCAAACTTCTTTAACTTTTTATATATTTAAAGACTAAACAGGATCTGTAAAGGTCGAACTATGTAACACCCGACGTGTGAGGAGATTGTATCGACACTCACAGATACACTTCCCGTCCAACCATTTCTGCGAGAGAAATGGTACGAGGCAGATTTGCCAACCTACCACTTTTGAGAATAACATTCAGCAATATTTGTGGCTTTTGCAATAGTTCATCAGAGTTTATTTTTTCATACTTGATTACTTGGTTCCAATTTAGGTGGCTAAAATCGTAAAAAATGAATTGCTTTATTTCTGTTATTTTTATACCTCTGAGGAACACTGCTAAGCGCTGCGGGCCCTGCCGTCTGCTCTGACTCAGTCGTATTAGTAAGGCTACATCTATGGTGGTCCGTGGATTACTCGCAAATCCTAAAGTAAATTTTTCTCAGTAACAACCCTTTGGCTTCTAAGCAAACAAAGTTATTTTACTTGCTTGATAATTATATTTTATGATAATCGCTTAAGTGCAACAATGCAATATTTTGTCATATTATTAAATTAAGTATTATATGTTTAATTTTACCAGTTATACACTGAAATGTAATGATAGGCTGTCATCTTGTTAATGTCTTAGCTGTGGAGCTCTGGAATTCATATATTTATTTCACCTTGGTTTACTGCTTGCCATTATAGCAAGCCCTATATATGTCACATCCAATTTGTGCACCTGCTCATTGCACGTATGGGGCAAGGCAGTTGCCCAGTAAATGAAATGAGCATGTACACAAATTGGATATCACAAACTGGAAGTGATTTATAAGTTCATGGCCTAAGGTGGAAGGAGTCAATTTTACAAAACCGATCAATTTTACAAAACCTAGCCATTTTCAATTATGTCAAACAGAAATACCACAAAAGTTATTAACTTCAAACTTTCTGCATAATCACTCAAAGAGTTGAACGACACGTGCAGGCACCGAGCGCTGTATAACTTCAGGCCTTTCAACTTAGGCCACGAACTTATCAATCAAACCACCACCCCCCACCCCCCACCCCCCCCGCCCACAGCTCCGGCAGCTAAAAAATTACCACTTCAGCCCTGCTCCAGCCGTCCGGCAGAGCTCGGGCCCGGCCCTTTCCCAATGCAACTGGCCCCCGAGTTACACAATACCGGGATCATTCCCGACTCACCCCTGCTCGAATCGGAGAACCGCCAACAACAGCGGCACTCGGCACCGCGCATGCGTTCAGCAGGCGTTTCTCCGCAGCGCCACCGATGGCCGGAGGTCTGCACATCGTCTCCGAAGGCCGGAGATCTGCACAGCGCCACCAGTGGCTGGAGATCTATACAGCGCCACCCGTGGTCGGGGGCCGGAAGGACAACGGAGAGTTAAATCACAAACACGACAAAGTCTGCAGATTCTGGAAATCCAAAGCAACACAAACAAAACGCTGGCCGAACACAGCAGGCCGGGTAGCAGCAGGAATGGAAATCAGAATGAAAATGTTTGGACACCGGGAACTCCCGCACGGAGCGGATAGTTCAAAGGTTAGTTTATTATTAGAGCAGCTATCCATAAATAACACTGAGTTTCTGTTTCTCCATAGAACCACGAAACAAAGAAAGAGCATGAAAGTCGCTCAGGGAGAAAAATCAAACTCCCACCCCACCCCCCGGATCAAGAAGAACGGGATCCCAATCATCAAACCCCAAAACCCACCCCTCCGCACAAAAGGGAACAATAACATCGAGCCCCCCACAAAAAAAATCACCCCTACCCCGCACAACTGCGGTGGAGCCGGTGTCACCAGTGTAGAGGCGGCCGCATCGGGAGCAGCGGACACAACGGGCGACCCCGGAAGATTCACAGGTGAAGTGTCGCCTCACCTGGAAGGATGTTTGGACAACGGAGAGAGTTCGGCCATCCGGCCCTTTCATTGTGACACCCCGAACTCCACGTCAAATCCGTCCAAACGAATCTGGGTGAATTTTAATGACCAATATATATCGATCAGCTGTCTGAATGATTCCCTGACTCTGAGAGGAAGGGGTATCTATGGTCCACACTGTCAGGGTGTTGAGTTTACTAGGAGACAAAGACTGCAGGGACGAAAGGTTTTCTGTTGACTAATACACTGTGTGTGGACCCCGCTGGCAATTCTGGTGTTGTGACCCGAATCGAGACAAACACCACGCTGCCCACTCCACCAACAACACGGCACAGCCGGACACATAACAGGGGACTTTACATCCCACAACCCTGGATTCAGTGATGAAACCCGTGATTAATGTTGTTGTCCCACTGAAAAGTCCATTAAGGTGCTTTTAAATGCCTGCGCTCTCCCACAGGTGACGTCACACAGCTCCTACCCCCCACGCGCCTGACGTCACACATGGGCTCCCCACACCGGGATCTGCCCTCACGTGCGCGATGTCTTACGTCACCCACGAGCTTCATCGGTACAACGGCTGGGCTAATAATCACGTGACCAGCCCATTCCCCCATCGCTGTCAACAGAGGAGTCAGGAGCTACGTTATTCCCATTGGTGCGAAGCGATGTCAATCACTGGTTACAACCAGTCACGGAGGCGGACAAGCCGAGTGGGCGTTACCCCGCTGAGTACGTCTCCCGCTCAAGCGCCAACCGCCTCCTCAGAGCGGAGAAAACCTCAAAGTAAATGTCCGCTTTCTGATTTATTTCCATTTCCCTCCGAGGGAAGTTGGGGCGTTTGTGAAGCGTCTCCCGCGGCCGGAGTCTGATGTATCGCTGAGAGGTAGGGGGAGACCGCTCGGCCCGTCGGTTTGATGCCGGTTCCCCGGGGAGGGAGGGATTGTATTGAAAGGATGAAGATGCTGAGAGAGGGGGCGGACAGGATGTTTGTCCCGGTGGGGACAGGAGGGGCTCATCTGTGGAAATGTCTGAGCCCACGGTGGTGTCGAGCAGAGGGATTCACTACATTGGGGGCAAACACCGGCAGACTGTTGCCCTGCAAGCGGGGCCAATGGTCCGGGTAAAGTGATAATTATCTGTGCTTTGTTGAGATTGTACCTGGAATATGATGTAAAATCCCGCTCCCCATACTAACACGGGTTGAACAGACCAAAGAACAAACTGCTGGAGGTACTCAGTGGGTCGGGCAGCATCTGTGGAGGGAAATGGACCGTCAACATTTCGGGCCGAGACCCTCCGTCTGGACTGAGAGTGGACGGGAAATAGTCAGAGAAAGGAGGTGAGGGGTGGGGATGGGGCAAGAGCCGGGGAGTGAGAGGTGGATCCAGGTGAGGGGGGAGGTGGGAAGGTGGAAATAGTGACGGGTGGGAGGTGAGTGATCGGGGCAACACGGGGCTGCAGAAGATGGTAATTAATTCTATAGAGGATTAACAAAGAGGTTAGAGAGTATTTGTTAGAGAGAGTGCAATGAAGATACACCAGACTGATCCCTGGGGTGGTGGGGTCATCATATGGAGAAAGATCAAATGTGATAACCCTTTCATTTAGAGAATCGAGGACTGAGAGGTGAACACACTGAAATGCACAACATCATTACCGGTTGAACCAGGGATCTCAGTCTCTGAAACAGGGATAGACTGTGCGGGACTGAAATGAGGGGAAATGTCTCCATTCCGAGGGTGGTGAATGTTTATAAATCCCCACCACAGAGTGCGGTGAAGACTCAGTGATTGTCCGCACGTAAAACAGATGTGTGGAGACCGAAGGGATCGAGGAAATGAGGATCGGGCAGAAACACATGGCTGAGATGGGTGAGCAGCCGCCATCTTGCTGATGGTTAGAGGGGCTGAATTGCCTCCTGCTGTTTCTCACTTGATGTTTCAGTGTTCCTGTCCAGCAAGGCTCTGGAGGAATGTGAATAGAAATTAGTGTTTAGAAACACAAAACTGATTTAAATGAAACGTGAACATTTCCTTTTTGCGTCTGAATTATGTTTTGGACCTGGATGGGAATCGAGCCGGTGACTCTGTGACCTGGACGTGGAGGGAAAAGGATCGGGGAAGATATGGTGTGGAAAAATAATCATGTATCTGGGGTAAATATGGAATAATGTGGGGAATGCGGTGGATAGGTCGGGCAGCATGTGAGGGGCGAGGAGCAGAGTCAACAGTTCAGGAGGGAGTCCCTCCACCCGTCACCTGATCCCGGTTCCTGTTCACATTTTTCTGCAGATCTGCAGCATCTGCGGGTCACTGTTCTATGTGTCCGTGTAGCTTCATCTTTCCCCGTTCAGACAAGGCAGTGAGATCTGGATCTGTCACGTCCTCTCGTTGTGGGTGGACAATGTCTTTTTTCTCTGCAATATTTTCTGTTGTTTCATTCACTGTTTTGAGGTGCTGAAGTGCTGCCAATGTTTCTGGGTGTCTGACCCGTTTATGTGAGAATTTAGCCATTTGTATTTCTCTGAGCTTCTCATAAATGTGTAAAGTTTAGTTCAGCTTCACTTCAGAATTTCCAAAGCAACACCCAGTCAGTCAAATTGCTCCACACAATTAAAATAGCTTATTACTTTTTTCTCTATTTTTGTACTATATATATGTATATTCTTATTTTAAATCACAATTTTTCAAAACTATTGTTATCAATTAGGTTCTGCTGCTACCGCAGGGACAAATTTCATGACACATGCCGGTGCTATTAAACCTGATTCTGATATTGATATGGGAGACCAACCACCGGTTACCTGATCCCAGTTACCGCAGATCGTAATGTGAGATTGAAGTATTTTCCATATATTTGCTTTCCACAGAAATGACAACAGTTCAGTTTCCTTCTGTGGTTCCAGAGCAGAAGCTCAGTCTGTCTATTATTTCCACACAATTAAAATGGGAAATTTGTTTATTATCATCATGTACTGAGCTACAGTGAAAATCTTGCCTGATGTACCATCCAGACAGATGGATACATTTCAACAGTACATTGAGCTGATATACATCAAAATAATCACTGTAACAAAGCATTATGGCTGCAGAGAAAGTGCGGTGCAGATAGACATATGGTGAAGGGTCACGTCCAGTTACATTGTGAGGTTGAGTCCATTTTATCATTCATTTGGCTTATAACTGCAGACAGGAAGCCGTCCTTCAGCCTGGTGTTACGCACTTTAAGGCTTTTGTATCTCTTCCCAATGGGATAGCAGGTTTGCAGCAAGAATGTCTGTGGTTGTGAGGATCTTTGAGTCCGTGGCCTGTTTTTCCGAGGCAGGGGAAGTATAGGAAGAGTCCATGGAGGGGAGGCTTGTTTCTCTGATGTTCTCTGCAGTTCCTTGCAGTCATGGGCAGAGCAGTAGCTAGACGAAGGCGTGAAGTGTCGACAAGGAGCTCAGAGACCTCGGCCTTCACCCTGCCTTGTGTAGCTGGATCCCTGGGCTTCCTGTCAGATTACCGGCAGGTGGTAAGAGTAGGCTCCATCTCCTCTGTCTCTCTGACCCTCAGCACACATACCCCACAGGGCTGTCTCTTTGGCGCCCTCCTTTACTCTCTGTGCACCCATGACTTGTGTTGCCACCCACAGCTCCAATCTGATAATTAAATTTGCTGACAGCACTACATTGATTGGCCTAATCTGAAATACTGATAACAATCAATCAAATGCCTTCTGACAAGGCTCGGTCCAAACAAACTTTTCACCCTTCTTCAGGAGATTGGTCAGAGGAAGAGCAATAGCAGCAGAGTTCTTACGGTAATATCCATCCATTCCCAGAAACCTTCTAACAGCCTTCTTTGCAGTCAGAATAGGAACTTGAGAAATTGCCTGGACTTTTGCCCGAACAGGAGCCAACTTCCTTTGACCTACAACATAGCCAAGACAGGTCACAGTGTCATGGCCAAATTCACTCTTAGCCAAGTTAACTGTAAGGTTGTCCTAGGAAAGCCTGTCAAACAGCTTTTCTACTGCAGAGATATGCTCTCCCCAAGTGTCACTCCCTGTGACTAAGTCATCAATATAGGTATCTGTGTGTTCTAACCCTCGAATTACAAAATCAATCATTCTCTGGGATGCTCCTGGAGCATTTTTCCTTCCAAAAGGCAAAACATTGTATTCATACAACCCAGATGCTGTCACAAACACAGAAATGTCTCTACCTCTGTCCATCAATGGAACACACCAATACCCTTTCAACAGATCAATCTTTGTAAGATATTAGCCATTCCAACCTTATCGATGCAATCATCCACCCTAGGGATAGGATAGGCATCAGTTTTTGTTACTGCATTTACCTTTCTACAATCAGTGCAAAATCTAACACTACCATCATGTTTGGGCACAATAATGCAGAGTGACTCCAATCTCATTTTGAAGGCCTAATAATACCATTCTCCAGCATATACTCAATTCCCTGGTCAGCCAATTTACACTTTTCGACGTTCATGCGAAGTGGGTGTTGTTTAATCGGTTTGGCTTGACCAACATCTACATCATGTACTGCGACCGTGGTTTGCTTGGGAACATCGGGAAATAAATCTTTGTACTTCAGAATTAATTCCTTCAGCTGTTGTTGTTGCTTTGGCTGCAGATGAGCCAACTCGTTATCAATGTTTTCTAGAACAACCGAGTTCATTAGCCTAACTGGGACCATGTTTGGCTTGTGAAAAGTCTCAGACAAGTCAATTGTTTCATTCTCAGGGTTACCAGATTCATTTGTTTTGACAACAATACTCACAGATGGTGCCTGCTTGTCAAAAAAGGCTTTATCATATTTATGTGCACCACCTGTGTTAGTTTACGTCAGTCGGGTGTTTTAATAACAGAATTCACATTATTAATTTGAGAGACTATCTCATACGGTCTATTGAATTTCGCCTGAAGTGGATTCGTCAACATAAGGCAAGCACCTTATCTCCCACCTGGTATTTTCTTTCGCGAGCCCTGTTATCAAACCAACACTTCATTTTGTTTTGAGAAATCTTTAAGTTTTGTCTCGCTAGACTACAGGCTTGGTGTAGTTTATTTTTGAACTTCAAAACATAGTCTAACGAGTTAACATGTACATCCCCATCAATCCACGGTTCCTTTTAACAAGGTCAAAGGTCACTCTGCGACCAAATACAAGTTCAAATGGAGTAAAGCCCAGTGATTCCTGTACTGACTCTCTTTCTGTGGACAAAATCAAATGTATTCCTTCATCTGGACAAAAGCAAAAGTATCCCTTCATCCCAGTCTTTTCCATTTTCAACACAATATGTCTTAATCATTGTTTTGAGGGTAGAATGAAATCTTTCTAAAGCCCCTTCTGGTTCCGGATGGTATGCAAATGATGCAATCTGTTTTGCTCCCAATTCATAAACTACCTGCTTGAATAATGCAGATATACAAATACATCCTTGATCAGACTGTATTTCTTTAGACAAATCGAATAAAGTGAAAATCTTGGTAAGAGCCTTCACCACAGTTTTAGCTTTAATATTTCTGAGAGGCATTGCCTCTGGGAATCTGGATGTAGTACACATAATAGTTAGCAGATACTGATGGCCAGCTTTAGACTTTGGCAATGGGCCAACACAATCCACTATAACTTTGGAAAAGGGTTCACCGAATGCAGGTACAGGCCACTGGGGTGAGCTCATTAGGTTTACCCACAACTTGACAAGTGCCTTTTGGAAACTCTTATTCAGGGTAAACATAACTTCATGAATTAAAGCAAACTGATCTGCTAATCCAGCAGATTCCTGCGGAGTGGCAGCATCATTTCCATCTAAATACGTCTTTATGTCATCAGGGACGCACCTTTGGAATTCTTCAATTAAAACCAAATCTCTCAAGCTGTTAAAATCATCATTTACATGTTCAGATGTGCACCAGTGGTCAATAGACACAAATTTCTCATAAGCAAATTCCGTATATCTGGTTCACAGATTTCTTCAAATTTCTAAACTTTTGCCTGTCTGCTTCTGGGACCAACTCGTAAGCTTTGAGCACAGCCTGTTTCACTACGTCATAATATGTGGTCATAATGCGTGGCCATGTGGTTAAGGTGTTGAACTAGCGATCTGAAGATCATGAGTTCGAGCCTCAGCCGAGGCAGCTTGTGTGTCCTTGAGCAAAACACTGAACCACACACAGCTCCTGCACATTTATAGCCCAGTGGCGATGATTGGGGCAGCATAAATAAGTAAATAATAAGCTGCTTCAGCAACTGTCAAAGCAGAATAGGGTTGCTAAGCCTTCCCCTTAAGTACACTTTGTAAGAGAATTTTCTGTCTGCTTTTCTGCCTCTTTAGCCTGAAACTGCATCTGCCTTTCCGGAGCCTCCATCTTTAATATTTCTAACTTCTATTGGAGCTCACGAGGTTTACATTCAGGAAACACCTCCAACTCCTTCACTTTAAACACATCCTCAGATACATAATGTTCAGCTATTATCTTCTGCATCTGTGCCCTCCTCATTGTCAATTTCACCTTAGCAAGTATTAACGTTCTAGCAATACTCAACAACTCAATCTTTCTGGTGTCCTCTAATGCCTGAGAGGTTCACACTTCCAGATATCTATCAACATCCATTGCTGCTGGCTTTCCACACACAAGTAAATCAAAAGGGATTTCCCCAATGAAATTGATAATTAATCAATCCTTAAATTTGTCATATCCCAGACACAGCCCCATTTTGTTACAAACCATAATGCTTTAGAAATGAACCAACAGCAAAAGACTACTCCCAGTGGCCACACATTTTAATTCCACATCCCATTCCCATGCTGATATGTCTATCCATGGCCTCCTCTATTGTCAAAATGAATCCAAACTCAGGTTGGAGGAACAACACCTTATATACCGGCCGAGTAGCCTCCAACATGATGGCATGAACACTGACTTCTCTAACTTCTGTTAATGCCCGTCCTCCCCTTCTTACCCCATCCCTGACATATTTAGTTGTTTACCTGTTCTCCCCCTCACTCTGGTACTTACACCCCCACCCTTTTCTTTCTCCCAAGGCCTCCCTTCCCATGATCCTTTCCCTTCACCAGCTCTGTATCACTTTCGCCAATCACCTTTCCAGCTCTCAGCTTCACCCCCACCCCCTCAGGTCTTCTCCTATCATTTGCATTTCACCCTCCCCTCATTACTTTCAAATCTCTTACTATATTTCAGTTAGTACTGTCGAAGGGTCTCGGCCCACAACGTCGACAGTGCTTCTCCCTATAGATGTTGCCTGGCCTGCTGTGTTCTATCAGCATTTTTTTTGTGTTTGTATTTCCAGCATCTGCAGATTTCCTCATGAGTGTTATGTGTATGTATGTGTGTAAATATAACTCCCAAACTTCTGAGCTCAGGGGAAACAAGGCTTGGAGTCTGGAGATGTTAAAGTATTAAAGTTCAATTAATTCACAGAATAGGTGATGTGAGAGAGATATTTTTGTAATCCAGGGTAAATGTTGAGAGAAGGCAATTATGTTGTATTCCACAGGTTCCATGGTGGTAAAAAGAGAGAACAGTCGCTCTAGATTTTATCCATCATCTTTACAAATGTACATACGAATTATCACCTAAAGTGAATTGTCATAAGTGGTATCATCAAATGAATGACCACGCCACAGCCAGGCAAGGCTTAACACATAAGTCGTCTCCACAGGATATCCCAAATCAGATCCACTCCTGTGGATCAAATGAGGTGACAACCACACATTCGATGTACGGTGAATCGATAATTAGCCCACCCTTGTGAGCGAAGGAAAGTTCCAAACAGTGATCCTTGGCTACTAGTTCCCTGGTTTTGATCCTTCCATTTTTCCTCCTTTGTCTCCGTCTGACTCTGAGTGTCTGTGTCCTCAGTTAAAACTAAACAAGCTGCGAGCGATGTAAACAAGCTGCAAGTCAGACTGATTCACTTTCTTAATTTCTCTCTCTCTCTCTCTTAAAATGACAGTCTACAGCAAACAAAACCAAAGGATTCATAACAATGGCCTCTCCTTACTGTGAACTGACTGGTGTGCCAAGAGGTGGGATGACTGAGTGAATCCTTTCCCATATTCTGAGCCTCTCTCTAGTGTGAACTCGCTGATGACTCTGTAGGGTGGATGACTGAGTGAATCTCTTCCGACAGAATAAGCAGGTGAACGGCTTCTCCCCAGTGTGAAGTCGCTGGTGTCTCTGCAGGGTGGAAGAGTCAGTGAATCCTTTCCCACACACTGAGCAGGTGAACGGCATCTCCCCACTGTGAACTCGCTGGTGTCTCCGTAGGTTGGATGACCGAGTGAACCGCTTCCCACATTCTGAGCAGGTGAACGGCTTCTCCCCAGTGTGAACTCGCTGGTGTCTCCGTAGGGTGGAAGAGTCAGTGAATCTCTTCCCACAGTCTGAGCAGGTGAACAGCTTCTCCCCAGTGTGAATTCGCTGATGTACCAGTAGGATGGATGACACAGTGAATCCTTTCCCACAGACTGAGCAGGTGAATGGCTTCACCTCAGTGTGAACTCGCTGGTGTCTCTGTAGGTTGGATGACAGAGTGAATCCTTTCCCACAGACTGAGCAGGTGAAAGGCTTCTCCCCAGTGTGAACTCGCTGGTGACTCTGTAGGGTGGATGACAGAGTGAATCCTTTCCCACAGACTGAGCAGGTGAATGGCTTCACCTCAGTGTGAACTCGCTGGTGTCTCTGTAGGGTGGATGACAGAGTGAATCCTTTCCCACAGACTGAGCAGGTGAATGGCTTCTCCCCAGTGTGAACTCGCTGGTGACTCTGTAGGTTGGATAACTGAGTAAATCTCTTCTCACAGACTGAGCAGGTGAACGGCTTCTCCTCAGTGTGAATTTGCTGATGTACCAGTAGGCGGGATGACAGTGTGAATCCCTTTCCACAGTCTGAGCAGGTGAACAGCTTCTCCCCAGTGTGAATTCGCTGATGTACCAGTAGGGTGGATGACAGAGTGAATCCTTTCCCACAGACTGAGCAGGTGAATGGCTTCTCCCCAGTGTGAACTCGCTGGTGACTCTGTAGGTTGGATGACTGAGTAAATCTCTTCTCACAGACTGAGCAAGTGAACGGCCGCTCCCCAGTGTGAACTCGCTGGTGAGCCATTAGGTCAGATGACAGAGTGAATCCTTACCCAGAAGTTCTGCAGAAGACCAGCCTCTGCCCGGTGTGAACTGATTGGTGTGTCCACAGGTGGGATGACCGACTGAACCCCTTCTCACACACAGAACAGGTGAATGGCCTTGTCCAGTGTGAACTTGCTGATGTACCTTTAGTTGAGATGACCGAGTGAATCCATTCCCACTGTCTTGGCAGGTGAATGTCCTTTTTCCTGTGTAAAATGATGGGCGTGCCAGTTGGTCAAAATCACCGAGTGAATTCCTCCCCACAGTCTGAGCAGGAAGGGTGGACAATTGGATCCCTTGCTCCACTTCTTAAGTATCTAGGCAGAGACAACAAAACTGGCGTGTCGTTTTTGAGCTTCCTGGAGATGAATTCCTTCTCATTTTTAACCTGTAAAAAAATTTACAAAATCCATCAATGGGTTTAGGACAACATTTCAGATGAGATTACTTGAGTTGCCAAGGTTTGATCTGGTATCACACGGTTACAGTGAGGTTCACCCTAAGTTGGACAGAGAAATCATCTCCTGACTGGGTAGAGTGCTGGAACCTGGAATGACCATCAATTCCCTGATACTCTTCCTGTCTCAATAACAATGGAGCATTTCTGTCGTCTCCAATCTGTGACCTGGCTCATTTTGACTCCCTCCATTGGTATTATTCCTGGCTCCTGCTGAGCGGCACGTGTTCCTTGTCCCACAGTGACTGAAACACTCTCATGCAAATTGTCTTTCTTGACATGCAGCTGGGATCTTCTCTTGTGTATTATTAACAAAATGCCACAATTTTAACGCCATTTAAAAAATTCCTGCTGAAATGACTGGTTGGCCGCACATCTGTTAAAAGGACTTAGAGTGAATTTTTGTATTATTTCAGGTTCTTGTCGCAATCATAGAAAATTTCAACACAGAAACAGGCCCTTTGGGCCATCTAGTTTGTGCTGAACTATTTAAACAGCCCACTCCCACACCCCTACCATCCAGGTATCTACACAAACCTCTTAAACGTTAAAATCGAGCTCGCATGCACCACTTGTGCTGGCTGCTCATTCCACAGCCGGATGACCCTCTATGTGAAGAAGTTCCTCTCATGCTCCCCTTAACATTTCACCTTTCACCCATAACCCATGGCCTCTGGTTGTAGTCCCACCCAATCTCAGTGGAGAAAGCCAGCTTGCATTATCACTATGTGTGCCTCTCTATCACAATCAAATCTCCCCTCAATCTTCTACATTCCCAAGAATAATGCCCTGATTTGTTCAATCTTTCCTTATAATCCAAGTCCTCCAGACATGGCAACATCCTTGTGTATTTTCTCTGAAATCTCTGAACTTCTTTTACATCTTTCCTGTAGGTTGGTGACCAAAACTGCACATAATACTCCAAATAAGGCCTCACCAATGTCTTCTACAAGTCAACATAACATCCATCTATTGTTGTCACTACTGTGGTTCATGAAGGGCAATGGGCTAAAATATTTCCTTCCATCCCTATCTAACTGTGATACCACTTTCAGTGAATTAAGGACTTGTATTCCCAGGTCCCTTTCTTCTACAACACTCCTCCGTGCCCGATCAGTCACTGTGAAAGACCTCCCTTGGTAGGTCAGACCAAAGTGCCACGACTCACACTGGTCTGCATTAAATTCCATTTTCCATTTCTCAAACCATTTTCCCACCTGGCCCAGATCACACTGCAAGCCATGAAAGTCTTCTTGCAGCTGCTAAACCCCCAGTCTTGTTGTCATCCACAAATTTTCTGATCCAGTTAACCACACTATCATCCAGATTACAGATATAGATGACAAACAACAACAGATCCAGCACTGATCCCTTTGGCACACAACTAATCACAGGATTACAGTTATAGAGGCAACCATCTGCTACTACACTGTGGCTTCTCCCAAAGACAGTGTCTCATCCAATCTACTGTCTCATCTAGAAAGCTGAGTGACTGAACCTTCTTGACCAACCTCCCATATGAGACTTTATCAAGTGCCTTGCTAAAGTCCATGTAGACAACATCTACTGCCTTGCCTTCATCCACTTCCCTGATAACTTCCTCGAGAGACTCTGAAAGATTGGCTAGAGCCATACTGTCTATCCTTTATCAGTCCACATCTATCCAAATACTTACAGTATATACTTGGTTCCTGCACCCACATTCCAATAACTTTCCCAGTTCTGATGTCAAGCTCACCAATGGATAACTTCCTAGTTTATTTTACAGCCTTTCTTGAACAGCAGAACAACATTGTCTGTCCTCCAATCCTCCAGTACCTCACCTGTCACTAAGGATGATTTAAATATCTGTGCTTGGACCCCAATAATTTCTGCACTTGTCTTCCGCAGGGTCCAAGTGAACAACTTGTCAGGCCCTGGGGATTGATCCACACTAATTTGCCTCAAGACAGCAAACCCCTCCACCTCTGTAATCTGTACAGCGTCCATGAAGTTAATGCGGCTTTGCCTCAATTCTATAGACTCTGTGTCCATCTCCTGAGTAAATACGGATGCAAAAAAAATCTCCCCAAGTGTAGGCTATCCTTCATGTGGATTACCATTTTGATCTTCCAGAGGATTAATTTTTTTTCCCTTGCAATCTTTTTTGCTCTTAACATATCTGCAGAATCCCTGAGGATTCTCCTTCACCTTGTCTGCTGGGGCAACCTCATGCCTTCTTTTATTTCTTTCATAAGTGTTCACTTGAATTTCCTGTATTTCATAAGTACCCCATTTGCTCCTATCTGCCTGTACCTGGTATGCACCTCCTTTTTATTGATCTGGGAGAGGAAAGCCAAAGAGGTGATAGATCTGCATGGAGGGAGGTGGGGGTAAGAAGTGTTAAACTAAAGTTGCAGGGGGAATGGGAGCCTGAATAACAGAACAGATGGTGGTGGGGTTGTGGAGAAAGATGTTGTTCAGGCCTCAGACAAATTTCAGGAATGAAAAAGTTGAGCATGGTGCAGTGAATATGCTGAGCCCTGTATATTTCAATACAGGGAGCAGTGCAGGAAAGGTGGATGAGTTCAGTGCATGGATCAACACCTAGAATCAACACTAGGACCTGGCAACTGTGGATTGGGACAGGCTGCTTTATGGCAAAGGTGTGCTTGGTAAATGGGAGGCTTCAAAGCAAAATTTTGAAAGTAGTAAGCGGGTATGTCAGAATAAAAGGTAAAGATAGAAACTGTAGGGAAACTTGGATTGCACGAGATATTGAGACCCTGGTAAAGCACAAAATGGAATTGCATAACAGGGATAGGCAGTCAGTTTCTTATGGAGTATAAGAAATGCAAGAGAACACATAAGAAATCAATCAGGATGGCTAAAAGATGGCATGAGGTTGCTGACACAGAAAAGGTGAAGGATAATCCTCAGGGATTCTAGTGATAGATTAAGAGCAAAAGGATTGCAAGGCACAAAGTTGGTCCTCTGGAAGACCGGAATGGCAATCCACGTGTGGAACCAAAGCAGATGGGGGAGATCTTAAATATTTTTCCATCTCTCTTAACTCAGGAGATGGACAAAGGGTCTTTGGGAGTGTGGAAACTCGGCATTAACCATTTCAACCCTGGGGGAAAAAACACTCCTCTGGCCACTCACATGCTCAATACCCCTCATCATTTTATACACCAAAAAATGTCTCTAAATATAAACAAGGAAATTATACATTGCACAATCTACTTTCCACGATTCAGTACATTTACACAGACAGGTGTGTAAAAAGGGCCCAACGAATATCAGCAACAAAAAGGCCCAATTCACCAGAACCACAAACTGTTCCTGCTGCTATCACCCAGGACACGGTACCACAGCAAAAGGGCCAACAGGCTTCGGGACATCATCTTCTACCAGGCCATCAGACTGATTAATTCATGCTGATACAATTGGATTTCGATGTTATATTGACTGTCCTATGTACAAACTATCTATTATAAATTACTATAAATTACACATTGCACATTTAGATGATGTAAGGTAAATATTTCTACTCCTCATGTTTATGAAATATGTATCTAATAAAGTCAATTCAATTCACCCTCTCCACTATCTGTTCTGTCATTCTGGCTCCCATTCCCCCTACAACTTATTTTAACCACATCACCCCCTCCCCTGCTCACTACCACTAGCAAGTCTTACCACTAGGATATTCGTCCCCTCTTGTTCTGTTCCTCTAACTAACGAATCCCCTATCAGTCTTTTGACTTTCCTCTGCCAGGTAATTCCCCCCACAGCTTCTGAAGTGGTCCACCTGTTGTTGTGTGAAATGGCCACAAGAGTACTCTGCGATGCCTATTTAACCTCATTCCCCTTCCTGACTCTCACCCAGTTTCCTGTGTCCTGCACCTTGGGAGTAGCTCACCTCCCTTCATGTCATATCTATCACCCCCTCCAACTGCTGGATGATATGGAATTCACCCATTTCAAGCAGCTCATTGAAGTGCAGGGTTACAAGTTGCAGCTGGATGCACATCTTGTAGGGGAGGGCATCAGGGACACTGCAGGTCTCCCCTCCTTCCCTCGAATACCCCTCTACTTTGTAATAACCAGTGTGCAGATAAATCTTGTACTGTGTATTTTTTACCCAGTGACAAGATGTGCACAGTGAATTTTATATAGAGAGGTATTCATTTTCACGGCTAGCAAATCACTGTCAATAGGAACTTTGATCTTCTCTGGGTTTGATCGAGTTCATCTGCACTCTCACACAACCTATGTAGCAGGCCTGTAACAGGAAATGCAGGAGTTTCTCACCAAAGCTTTTGCACATTGTCCATATGTGGTTTGCTTGCTAAATTACACTTTAAGAAGTCAGATTTCCAAATATCACTCCACTTCTTCCCACTTGCAAATTCTCCAGCAACTTTTGCATCACCAAAATGCAAACAGGCATCACTAGTTTCTGTGTTCTACATAAATATTCCCCCTGAACCCGTCCCCAATGACTGACGGTGGTGAACTCAGTGAATGAAATCCCAATGAATATGAAGGGATGGGCAGTAGTCTGTCTCACTGGAGTCTGGCACATTTGTGAAGTGAAAGCTACTTGTTGCCCAGGGCAAAGGTGTTTGATATCATAATGTACCCAGAGAGAATGGGACAAAACATGTTCTCACCGGTAGAAAAGTCCAGAGCAAGAGGAGGTAGAGGAAGCAACACACACAAAATACTGGAGGAACTCAGCAGGCCAGGCAGCATCTACGGAAAAGAGTACTAATGCTGAGTTCCTCCGGCATTTTGTGTGTGTTGCTTGGAATTCCAGCATCTGCAGATTTTCTCTTGTTTGTGTTGGAGGGAGAACAAAGGTGATTTTCTCAACTGCTGATGTAAAAGATTTTGTTCCCTTTCTCCGAGTTCCTAATCCTTGCATTTAGATAGCTGGAGCTCAGCTCTGTCTGAGAGATCCATCGGTTCCCATTCCCTCATCAGCCGGAAGCTCCCCGGGGCCCGTGTACGGATCGTGGAGCTGAGAGAGAGGGAAGAGGGCAGGACTGTCCCGGGATTGCTGCCCACGGTGTCCGAAATTCAGAGGAATTATCCTGAAGTCGGTATTTAAGATAAAAACACAATTAATCGCTCTTACCTGCAACCGACATTTTCAAAGCCTTCTGTGCACTGCGCGCATGCGTGAAACTCAGGGACGTCCTCAGCCTGACGCCTGCGCATTTCATCGGCACTTCAGCGCCGGCGAAATTCTTAACGAATTGCCCTATGGGTAATCACGGTGCCATTAAACATTTCTGCAAGCACCGGTTCAATGTCCATACCTCATTTTTTTTATCTTGGGTATAGAAAAAATCTGCAGCTGTTTTAATGCAGAAAGCGGCTCCCATAAGCAATATAGTCAATATCAACGTGTATCTAATGCCAAAGTAAAATGCAGATATAAAACATAGGAGATTCTGCAGTTGCTGGAAATACTGAGAAAACATTTTCTAAGTATTCCTCTCCAAAATTTCTGCCTTATCTGTTGATTTCCACCTGTGTTTTGCAGAAATTAACCACCTTTTTTTTCGATCAACCAGTTTCCAAATGCTTCTAATCTTTCACTTTTAACCACATCGTGCTGGTCTTATTCGTCCTCCTCCTCTGGACACCATTCTCTCTCTGGAGCCCCTGACTCAGGCTGGCAAATCTTCGGTTTCTGACTCTGCACCATCGGAGATTCACTCGTTAGTCTGCTGTCAGACTTTAGAGGTGCATTGTGTTACGAGACCGCAGGTTCGTTTACTGTGAGTGTCGCTTTAAGTGGCTGAGTGAGGCGGGGCTGTGACGTCAGACACAGGCTGCGGCAGCCTGAGGGAGCGGGAGAGGGAGAGGGAGAGGGAGACAAGCTGTTGGAACTTCAGCGTGTGACTGCTATAGGCTGCAACTCTTCCATGCCCAAAAGGTTGTGTTGATCTGATCATCGACACGCAGTGCAGAACGGATGTGTGACTGTCACTTCGTATCATCCATATGTGTGGATTTGCTGGAGTATCCTGTGGTATCACTTTTGTTGGCCCTTACCTGGAATCGGGGTGTTCTGTGGTAATCACTTGAAGACGATATTCCTGTGACTGTCACCTGGTGATATTTCTAAGTGGATTTCGGAGCTAATCGACGGATAAGATCTTCGGCGACTGTTATTTCGTTTACCCAGCGTGGAATGTGTGTGGAATTCTTCGTAATTGCCTTCTCTCTACATTCCCTTTATTAGTAACTACGCTATACAACAATATAAATGCAGATATATCAAACAGGTTAGCAATGATTGTGTGTGTGTGTGTGTGTGTGTCTGTGTGTGTGTGTGTGTGTGTGTGTGTGTGTGTGTGTGTGTGTGTGTGTAAATAGGAAAGCCAAGCTTCTTCACGCCTCGGGGTGAATGGATACCGTCTTACGGTGATGAGTGAAGTTCGGTTCAGTTCGTGGGATTGAGTCGGGGAGTGATGGAGAGAGAGAGAGGGAGAGTTTTGAGTCTTCAGGTAAGCTGACGCCGTCGATAGTCCCTTCGTCCTCCGAAATCCTTTGGAAGTCACCGACTGTGACCACTATAAATGGGACCGTTCTTCAGTGGTGGAGTTATTAACCCAGGCGAGGGATGGACACACGAATAACTCCCCACCGGTCACAGCCTTTTCACACTGCGAGAGCCACTGATCGATGCTCCGGATCGATCTTCCAAAGCCCAACTTTTTCTGTGGACACAACAAAGCTCATTCAGTGTCCAAAACCATGTGTCTGGAGGTCTATCAGCGGACCTCCTACTTATCTCACCGTGCTGAGCCCCAGCTGTCCATCAAACAGTTCCTCCCTTCTCTCTCTGTAAGAACACAGAAGCTGACAGTGTCCTTGTAAAAGTGTCAACAAGCTTGCAGAGAAACCATAACATCGTCTCCGAGCAGTCTTCCTCTCTAACTCTCTCTCTCTCTCTCTCTCTCTCTCTCTCTCACTCTCTGTCCACCTTCCCTCCCTCCCTCTCTCTGTGTCCGGTGTTGAACATCTCCCTCTCTCTTTTCAAAAATACAGTTCATAAGGATAATTCAGGACCCCGTCACTATAATAATGAAGAGAGTGGTTTTAACATCGAAACCAGACTCCGTTAGTGATCTATTGCTGCTGGCACGTAACAATTGCAACAACCCAGCTGTCTGAGGCACAATCCTTTAAAATTGGTGAAAATGACCCAAAACGTTGAAAAGAGCGGGGAAGAAGGAGTTTAACCAACTTCGTCCGGAGCCCTGAACAACGTCACAACCACAGTGAGCTCATCGTCTTGTTCAGCCCGGAGAAAATCATGCAGGAAATTCATGCAGGTGTATAAGATGATGAGAGGCATTGGTCGTGTGGATAGTCAGAGGCTTTTTCCCAGGGCAGAAACGGCTAACACGAGGGTGAATAGGTTTAAGCTGCTTGGAAGTAGGTATAGAGGACATGTCAGAGCTAAGTTTTTTAAACAAAGAGTGGCGTGTGTGTGGAATGCACCGCCAGCGACGGTAGTAGAGGCGGATACAAAAAGGTCTGTTAAGATAGGTACATGGAGCTTAGGAAAATAGATGGCTATGCGGTAGGGTAATTCTAAGCAATTTCTAGAGTAAGTTACATGGTCGGTACAACATTGTGGGACAAAGTATCGATAATATGTTGTAGATTTCTGTGATTCTATGACATTCAAGGGAAATCTCCTATCCCACGGAGTGGTGACTAGATGCAACCTGTCATCTCAGGGAGAGTGAGAGGGAAACGGCGGGGGTAGATTTTCATATACTGATATGGAACAGAAACATGGGCAGGGACCAGCTGGGCTGAGTGGCCTCTCAAGCGAGACACGGGATTTGATACAGGATTTATCTTTCACGGGATTTATCTTTCACAGATCCACAATAGTAAACACCAGTCTAGTTTAAGGCTAACATCAGCAGAACAGACTCCTCCAATGCTCAGTGACCAGGGTTCAGTCCTGGGTGCGATGAGCAGCCGCAAGAACTGCAGAATCTGACAGTAACAGTCCCTCATGAACCTGCAGCTGCCTTCAGTCACCGTGATGGTTAAACATTTAACACGGAGCTGATTTGAACTTCCTCCCTGATGTGAAGTTTCTGGTGTTGCAGCAGCTGGGATGATTGAGTAAAACTCTTTGCTCACTCCGGACAGAAATGTGGCCTCTATTTATTGCGAACTCACCGGAGCATCACAAGGTGGGTTAACTGAATGAGTCTCTTCGCACACACGGAGCAGGTGAACGGCCGCTTCCCAGTGCGAAGCTGTTTGTGTATCTGCGATGGCCGACTGAATCCCTTCCAAAATGAGAGCCAGTGAATGACGTCACAGTGCTATAACGTCATGGCGATGTATCCAATCAGATCACGGACATGGACACGTGATCGGGCTCTCCTTGTCGCGAGTGGGGCGCTGTCTTCTCCAACATCTCCGCCTCCACATTCAAGGACCGGAGGCATTCAAGCGATGGTGACCTGACAGATACAGCAGACAAACGTGTTTGTGAGTCCCATAGACAATTCCTTTGCCTTTTCTACACTGTTAAAAGCTTACAACGCACGTTGGAGGGTGAAGGACAACATTTCAACTCAGGTAATTTTACTCTCCATGGTGCCTTCTGAAAAAAACTGTCACAGCTCAGAACACGTTGGAGGAACAAGACTTCATCTTCTAACAGGCTACAGTTCCGGCATCAGGCAGAACATCAAACTCTCCGCTTCCCTCTCTGTATCAAAATGGATCATTCCTCCCCTTCATCAGTCTGTGACTTGGCTCAGTTTGTCCGTCTCCTTCGCATTCTGAGCATGCGCCACACACCCACTGAGATCACATTTTATTTACACGGCTGTGACTAGAGACTTTCTGATTATTATGTCCCTCCCGGCATTTGACGGCTGTAAACTCCGAGTCAGCAATGGTATTGACCCTCAGGAGTAGGTGATTAGGCTTTTTCGTTGGAGATCGATAAACTGCCGGTAGTGTGTGTCTGGATGAGTGGGTCGTTTTCAGACTGGAAGGAGGTAGCGTTTGGAGTTCCCCAGAGAGCAGTCCCTGACCACAGTTGTTCACAGTTTAATGTCCTGGCGGAGGCAGCGAGATGAGAGATGTCCCAGTCTGCTGGTGACGCAGAAAGAGTGGAGTTGGGGGAGGGGAGTCTATTCACATGCAATTTCGTAGCTTTGCAATCAGTACATAGTGCACTGTGGGGCTGCAGTGGCGGGTTCCAATCTGCTAATTAGATTTGCTGACCACAGTACATTGATCGGCCGAATCCCAAATGATAACGAGGCAGCCGACAGAGAAGAAGTCATCAACCCGACACAGTTGTGTCAAGAAAACAACCTCTCCCTCATTGTGACAAAAACAAAGGAGATGGTTGTGGATTACAGGAGGAATGGAGACTGGGACCAAATTCAACATTTCCAAGTCTGTTATTCACACAAATGCACATTTTAGTATTGATCATGACACGATGTATTTTAAATATCGTTAATGACATAAAACATATTTACAGATTGTTACGGACAGAGAATCGTATAACTTCTGTTCCGCGTATTTTCTGAATGTACTTGCCTGTGATGCTGCTACAAGTCAGTGTTTCTCTGTCCCTGTACCTTCCCGTACTTGAGCACTTGGCAATAAATTCAACAGGACCTGAGAAATCTCAATGAGATTTGATTAGTGATGATCATCTTGGCAGCTCGGTAGGTCGAACGTATGAGACAGGACACTGTTAAATGCAAAACCCTGAACAGTGTCGATGATCAGAGGGATCTTAGACTCCAAGTTCATCACTCCCTGAAAGAGACTGCACAGATTGATCGGGTGGATAAGAAGGCAAATGACATGGTTGTCTTTATTAGTTGAAGCATTGAGTTCAAAAGTCGGAAAGTTGGGTTGCGGCTGATCCGAGCCTGCGGTCGTACTGTGACTGTTTCTTTAAGAGCGCCGGCGTGAGGAGGCGGGACTATGACGTCAGTCACAGGCTGACAGCGCTGACTGTGGACTGAACCATAAGAGAGAGAGAGAGAGAGATCTGCAGACAGGCAGTCGGCCAGTCTAAAGAGAGAGAGAGAGAGACTGGAAAAGCTGATGGCTTTAGTTAGTCGCAGCTGAGGCTTGGAACTCTCCTATGCCCGCAAGAGTGTGTTGACCATCGGTACACGGAACCACAACGAATGTGTGTGGCTGTCACTTCGTATAATCCATAGGAGTGGATTGTGGAATATCTTGTGTTAACCCTTGCCGGGGTATGTTGTGTGGTAACCCCTGGAAGACGGTATTCCTGTGACAGGTCACTTTCGCTGATAACTCGTATGTGGACGGATTCAGCGGATAAGAACTTCGACGGCGGTTGGTTGAAGTAACGGCCTTTTCTCTGCGTTTCACCCTAGATCACAAATATCTCTGTCCCATCATTCCGTGGATTACTGAACTTTCCTACTTTACCATCTCAAGACTCTAAGCTTTGTTCCCTCAGTCTCGATAGTCTGGGAGATATATTTACACACATATACACATAACACTGTTAACTTCCCTTCATTTCGTTAAGTTACTATATTATAAGTCGATACTACTAAAGATAATGGTTTTAACATCAAAACCAGACTCCAGTGTGAACTCTATTGCTGCTGGTTCGTTTCTAAAACGCCACAGTTCGTAACACAGTTTTATAGAACTAGTTAGACCACATCTGGAGTGTTTCATACAGTTCTGGTCGCCCCCATTCTCGGAAGGATGTCGGGGCTTTGGAGAGGGCGCAGAAGAGGTTTACCAGGACACTGCCTGGATTAGAGGACATGAGCTATAACGAGAGGCTGGACAAACTTGTGTTGTTTTCTCCAGAGCGGCGCAGGCTGGGGTGAGACTGGATGGACGTTTATAAGATGACGAGAGGAATAGATAGAGTGGACAGACGATATATTTTTCCTGGGGGTTGAAATGTCTAATACATTTAAGGTGAGAGGAGATGTGAGCGGCGTTTGCGTCTTTCCACAGAGTAGTGGGTAAACGGACATCTGTCTGGGGTGAGAGACCAAAGCGGCCATGTGATCCCGTTTCCTGTTCACGTTTCTCTGCAGATCTGCAGCATCTGCGGGTCACTGCTCTACCTATACGTGGAGCTTCATCTTTCCCCGTTCAGACAAGGCAGTGAGATCCGGATCTGTCACGTCCTCTCGTTGTGGTGGACAATATGGTTTTTTTTTCGGCAATATTTTCAGCATGTTTCATTCCACTGTTTTTACCTGCTGAAGTGCTGCCGATGTTTCTGGGTGTCTGACCCACTTAAGTGAGAATTTAGCTTTTTATAATTATCTGAGCTTCTCATAAATGTGTACAGTTCAGTTAAGCTTCACTCCACTACTTCCAAAGCAACAACCCAGTCAGTCAAATAGTTCCACACAATTAAAATAGTTTATTACATCTTTTTTTCATTTTGTACTATTTATATAATTTAACAATGTGATAGTTATATTCTTATATTAAATCACAATTGTTAAAATCTATGGTCAAAAATTAGGTTCTACTTCTGAACGAATTTCATGACATATGCCGGTGCTATTAAACTTGATTCTGATATTGATATGTGTGTTCTAACCCTCGAATTACAGAATCAATCATTCTCTGGAATGATCCTGGACCATTTTTCCTTCCAAAAGAGAAAACATTGTATTCATACAACCCAGAAGGTGTCACAAATGCAGAAATTTCTCTACCTCTGTCCGTCAATGGATCACACCAATACCCTTTCAACAGATCAATCTTTGTAAGAAATTTAGCTTTTCCAGACTTATTGATGCAATCATCCTCCCTAGGGATAGGAGAGGATTCTGTTTTTGTTACTGCATTTACCTTCCCATAATCAGTGCAAAATCTAACACCACCATCAGGTTAAGGCACAATAACGCAGGGTGAGCTCCAATCTGATGCCAAAGGACTAATAATACCATTTTCATCATATATTCAATTCCTTGCTCAGCCAATTTACACTTTTCGACGTTCATGCAATATGGGTGTTGTTTAATCGGTTTGGCTTGACCAATATCTACATCATGTACTGCGACTGTGGTTTGCTTGGGAACATCGTGAAATAAATCTTTAAACATCAGGATTACTTCCTTCAGCTGTTGTTGTTGCTTTGGCTGCAGATGAGCCAACTCGTTAGCAATGTTTTCTGGAACAACCGAGTTCATTAGCCTAACTGGGACCATGTTTGGCTTGTGAAAATTCTCAGACGAGTCGATTGTTTCATTCTCAATATGTTTTGACAACAACACTCACAGACGGTGCCTGCTTGTCAAAATATGGCTTTATTATATTTATGTGTACCACCTGTGTTAGTTTACGTTGGTCGGGTGTTTTAATAGCATTATTCAGATCATTAATTTAAGAGACTATTTCAAGCACCTTATCTCCCATCTGGTATTTTCTTTCTCAAGCCCACTTATCAAACCAACACTTCATTTTGTTTTGAGAGATCTTTAAGTTTTGTCTCACTAAACTACAGACTTGGTGTAATTTATTCTTGAACTTCTAAACAGAGTCTAACAAGTTAACATGTACATCCCCATCAATCCACTGTTCCTTTAACAAGGACAAAGTTCCCCTCACTATAAATTTTTAAAAGGGTTCACCGAATGCAGTTATAGGGCAGAGTGGGGCCACTGGGGTGACCTGATTCGGTTTACCCACAACTTGACAAGTGCGACAGCTTCTGCAAAAGGTCACAACATCTTTCCTCAAATTAGGCCAGTAGAATTATTACATAACTGTTTACAGTTTTATTCACTCCAAAACGTCGACCTAATGGCATACTGTGGGCCAAAGTTAAAATTTCAGCCATATAACTTTAGGAACTACAACTTGGTGAACAATTTCCCTCACTGGCTGGTATAGCAGGTGGCCTCCACTTCCTCATTGACACTTCATCATGAGATAATACCCTAATGGCACATTCTTAATCTCATCATCTGAGAGGGCTGTTTCTTTTAAAGCTTCAATCTCAGGGTCTCGGTTCTGTTCTGCTATAAACTCCTTCCCAGACAGGGATAAATCTTTCTCATCAGACTTACGACTGAATCCTGTTGAAACAATGAAGGCAGAAATTCCCTGACAAGTCATCATAACCTGAATCCCGATTTTGGCTATCATGGGTATCAGAATCATGCTGCACAGATTCGTCTGCGTCGGCAGACATTTTAGCCATACTTTGAGTTCCTGCGCAGGAAGGATAAATGTTAAAATCCATCTGTGGGTCGTCAGCGGTTGTCTTAGTTGTCAACAGCGCTGCAGGAACAATTTTAGGTCATTCCCTAACAGCAAACTAACATCTTCCAATGGTAAAATGGAGTATAATCCAATTTTAACAGGTCCCAAAAGCAACCCTGACAGTAAATTTACCTTGTACAATGGCACAGAAACCATGCTACCCCCAAAGCCTTTAATAAGATTTACTTCATCAGTGTTCGTCTCATCACCAAACTTTAGAACGCTGTCTAATATAAGTGACTGAGAATCCCCAGTAACTCGAAGAATTTTTGGTAGTTGGGTTGACCCTTCCTTTACTAATACAAACCCATTTGACATAAAATGATCAAAAGCCTTCTTAATTCAGTCAGAGTTCTCAGTCCATAACTGAGCCTCAACAGAATGTTCAGAACCCTGTGGGTTTATAGGTGCGTCAACAAACTGAACACCGGCATTTGGGACTGGCTTCTTTTCATTTTTCTTATTCAGGATAGAACAATTAGCCATCACATGACCAGCTTTCTTACAATAGTAACAAGCAAGACCAGAATATTTCTCTTTCAACTGCTTCCCTTCATCCTTACTCTTGTCACTAGTCCCAGCTGTAATTTCTGGTTTACCCTGGTGATCTCTGGCACTCTTTTGGAAGCTCTTATTTGGGATAATCTTAACCTTATGAGTAAAAGCAAACTCATCTGCTATTCTATCAGACTCCTGCAAATTGGCAGGATCCTTTTCATCTAAATATGTCTTTATGTCGTCAGGAGCACACCTTTTGAATTCTTCAATTAAAACTAACTCTTTCAAGCTATTAAAATCATCATATACTTATCATCATCATCATATATGTGCACCAGCGATCAAAACACACAGACTTCTCATAAGCAAATTACATATGTCCGGTTCACAGATTTCCACAAATTTCAGAACTTTTGCCTGTATGATTCTGGGACCAACTCGTAAGCTTTGAGCACAGCCTGTTTCACTATGTCACAATCAGCTGCTTCATCAACTGTCAAAGCAGAATAGGCTTGCTAAGCCTCCCCCTTTGTAAGAGAACCAACCCTCTTTTGGCCACTTTAAATTCTAAGCAACCTTCTCAAAATGCTGTAAGTATTTATCAACCTCTTTCTGATCAAATGGAGGTACCAATTTAATTTCCTGACTAGCCTCAAACTTATCACCAGTGTCTAACGCTAGACCCCTTTGCTGAAACCACTGTATCTTTTCCAGCTCGAATAGCCTCTGTCTTTCTGCTTCCTCCTTCTGTTTTTCTGCCTCCTCTCTGATTTTCTGCCTCTCTAGCCTCAAATTGCCTCTGCCTTTCCGGAGCCTCCATCTTTAATTTTTCTAACTTGTCCTGGAGCTCAAGCTCACTAGGTTTACTTCCAGGAAACACGTCCAACTCCTCCACTTTAAACACACCCTCAGATACATAATGTTCAGCTATTACCCTCTGCATCTGTTCCCTCCTCATTGTCAATTTCAACATAGCAAGTTTTAACCTTCTAGCAAGACTCAACAACTCAATCCGTCTGGCATCCTCTAATGCCTCAGAGGTTCCCGCTTCCAAACAATAATCAGCATCCGCTGCTGATTTTCTACACACAAATATATCAAAAGGGACTTCCCCAATGAAATCGATAATTAATGACTACGCCCCCATAGCTGTTCATATCCCAGATGCAGGCCCCAATTTTGTTATGAATCGTAAAGCTTTAAAAAAGAATCAGCACCAATAGACTACACCTGGAACAACACACACAAAATACTGGTGGAACACAGCAGGCCAGCCAGCATCTATAAGAAGAAGCATAGTCGACGTTTCAGGCCGAGACCCTTCATCAGGACTGCCTGAGACTGCCTGACAAAGGGCCTCGGCCTGAAACGTTGACAGTGCTTCTCCTTATAGATGCTCCCTGGCCTGCTGTGCTCCACCAGCATTTTGTGTGTGTTTGACTTCCAAGCATCTGCAGATTTCCTCGTGGAGACTACACCAGGAGTCTGTTTTTGATCTTAAAACTATCTTTATTAGAATCGACTTATAATGTAGTAACTTAAGCAAGATAAACAAAAGTTAACAGTGTTATGTGTATATATGTGTGTAAATATAAATCCAAAACTATTGAGCTTGGGGAGAACAAGGCTTGGAGTCTTGAGATGGTAAAGTATGAAAGTTCAGTTCAACCACAGAATAGGTGATGAGAGAGATATATGTAATCCAGGGTAAATGTCGAGAGAAGGCAATTATGTCGAATTCCACAGGTTCCATGGTGGTAAAACAAGAGAACAGTCACTGTAGATATTATCTGTCATCCTTCCAAATCCACATAATAATTATCACCCAAAGTGACTTGTCACAAGGCGTATCGTCTTCAAGTGAATTACCACACCACACCCAGGCAAGGGTTAACACATCGGTGGTCTTCACATGATACCCCAAATCAGATCCACTCCTATGGATCAAACGAGGTGACAACCACACATTCGATGTATGATGAATCGATAATTAACCCACACTTGCGGGCATAGGAAAATTCCAAACAGTGACCCTTGGCACCTATTTCCCTTGTATCGATCTTTCCATTTTTCCTCCTTCATCTCCGTCTGACTCTGAGTGTCTGTGTCCTCAGTTAAAACTAAACAAGCTGTGAGTGATGTAAACAAGCTGCAAGTCAGACTGATTAAACTTCGTAATCTCTCTCTCTTAAAATGACAGTCCACAGCAAACAAAACCTAGGGATTCATATCAACTGACTGGTGTGCCAGTAGTTGGAATGACTGAGTGAATCCTATCCCACATTCTCAGCAGGTAAATGGCTCCTCTCCAGTGTGAACTCGCTGATGTCTCTGTAGTGTGGAAGAGTGAGTGAATCTCTTCCCACATTCTGAGCAGGTGAATGGCCTCTCTCCAGTGTGAGCTCGCTGATGTTCCAGCAATCTGGATGAGTTATTGAATCTCTTCCCACAGACTAAGCAGATGAACGGCTTCTCCCCAGTGTGAACTCGCTGATGTTCCAGTAATCTGGATGACTCAGTGAATCTCTTCCCACAGACTAAGCAGATGAACGGCTTCTCCCCAGTGTGAACTGACTGGTGTCTCTGCAGGGAGCGTGAGTGACTGAACCTCTTCCCACATTCTGAGCAGGGGAATGGCTTCTCTCCAGTGTGAACTCGCTGATGACTCTGCAGGTGGGATGACTGAGTGAATCTCTTCCCACATTCTGAGCAGAGGAACGGCTTCTCCCCAGTGCGAGCTCGCTGGTGTCTCTGTAGGGCGGATGAATGAGTGAATCTCTTCCCACATTCTGAGTAGATGAACGGCTTCTCCCCAGTGTGAGCTCGCTGGTGTTTCAGAAGGTTGGATGACAGAGTGAACCGTTTCCCACATTCTGTGCAATTGAACGGCTTTTCACCGGTGTGAACACTCTCATGTCTCTGTAGGTAGGATGACTCAGTGAATCCCTTCCCACATTCTGAGCAGATGAACGGCTTCTCCCCAGTGTGAGCTCGCTGGTGTCTCTGTAGGGCGGATGAATGAGTGAATCTCTTCCCACATTCTGAGCAGATGTACGGCTTCTCCCCAGTGTGAGCTCGCTGGTGACTCTGTAGGGCGGATGAATGAGTGAATCTCTTCCCACATTCTGAGCAGGTGAATGGCCTCTCTCCAGTGTGAACTCGCTGATGACTCCGTAGGTTGGATGACTGAGTGAATCCCTTCCCACAGACTGAGCAGTTGAACGGCTTCTCCCCCGTGTGAACTCGCTGATGACTCTGTAGGTGGGATGACACAGTGAATCTCTTCCCACAGACTGAGCAGGTGAATGGCTTCTCCCCAGTGTGAACACGCTGGTGACTCCGCAGGTCGGATGACTGGGTGAATCCCTTCCCACAGACTGAGCAGTTGAACGGCTTCTCCCCCGTGTGAACTCGCTGATGTCTCTGTAGGCGGGATATCAGAGTGAATCCTTTCCCACAGTCTGAGCAGGTGAATGGCCTCTCCCCAGTGTGAACTGGCAGATGACTCTGTAGGTGGGATGACTGAGTGAATCTCTTCCCGCATTCTGAACAGGTGAACGGTTTCTGCCCAGTGTGAAGTCGCTGATGTTTCTGTAGGGTGGATAACTCACTGAATCCTTTCCCACATTCTGAGCAGGTGAACGGCTTCTCCCCAGTGTGAACTCGCTGATGTCTCAGTAGGCTGGATAACTCACTGAATCCTTTCCCACATTCTGAGCATGTGAATGGCTTCTCCCCAGTGTGAACTCGCTGATGTCTCAGTTGGCTGGATAAATCACTGAATCCTTTCCCACATTCTGAGCAGGTGAATGGCTTCTCCCCAGTGTGAACTCGCTGATGTACCAGTAGGTTGGATAACTCACTGAATCCTTTACCACATTCTGAGCAGGTGAATGGCTTCTCCCCAGTATGAACTCGCTGATGTCTCCTTAGGTTGGATGACCGACTGAATCCCTTCGCACAGACTGAGCAGGTGAATGGCTTCTCCCCAGAGTGAACTCGCTGATGTACCAGTAGGTTGGATAACTCACTGAATCCTTTCCCACATTCTGAGCAGGTGAATGGCTTCTCCCCAGTGTGAACTCGCTGATGTACCAGTAGGTTGGATGACCGAGTGAATCCCTTCGCACAGACTGAGCAGGTGAATGGCTTCTCCCCAGTGTGAGCTCGCTGATGTCTCTGTAGGGCGGATGAATGAGTGAATCTCTTCCCACAGACTGAGCAGGTGAAGCGCCTCTCTCCAGTGTGAACTCGCTGGGGACTCCGTAGGTTGGATGACTGAGTGAATCTCTTCTCACATTCTGAACAGGTGAACGGCCTCTCCCCAGTGTGAACTCGCTGGGGACTCCGTAGGTTGGATGACTGAGTGAATCCCTTCCCACAGACTGAACAGGTGAATGGCTTCTCCCCAGTGTGAACTCGCTGGTGAGCCATAAGGTCAAATGACTGAGTGAATCCTTTCCCAGAAATTCAGCAGATCACCAGCCTCTACCAGGTGTGGTGTGAACTGACTGGTGTGTCCACAGGTCCAACTGAATCCTTTCTCACACACAGAACAGATGAATGGCCTTGCCCAGTGTGAACTTGCTGATGTACCTTTAATTGTGATAACTGAGTGAATCTACTCCCACTGTCTGAGCAGGTGAACAGCCTTTCTCCTGTGTAAGATGACTGGCTTGCTATTTGGTCAAATGATCAATTGAATCCCTCTCCACAGTCTGAGCAGGAAGGATAGTCGATAGAATCCCTCGCTCCACTTCTTAAATATCCAGACAGAGACAGCAAAACTGGCGTTTTCTGTTTGAGATCCCCACAACAAATTCCTTCTCGTTTTTAACCTGTGAAAAGATTTACAAAATCCATCAATGGGTTTAGGACAACATTTCAGATGAGATAACTTGAGTTGCCATGGTTTGACTTGGTATCACACGGTTACAGTGAAGTTCAACCCAAGTTGGACAGAGAAATCATCTTCTGACTGGGCACAGTGCTGGTATCTGGAAGACCATCAAACTCTCTGATGCTCTTCCTGTCTCTATAAGAATGGGGCATTTCTGCCATCTCCAATCTGTGACCTGGCTCAGTTTGACTCTCTCCATTGGTATTATTCCCCGTTCCTGCTGAGCTGCATGGGTGCCTGGCCCCACAGTAACTGAACCAGTCTCACGCAAATTGTCTTTGTGGATGTGCATCTGGGATTTTCTTTTATGTATTATTAACTTAAAGTGCTACAGCTTTAACACCATGTAAAAAAATTCCTGCTGAGATGACTGGTTGGTCCGCACAGCTGTTAAAAGGGGTTAGAGTGAATTTTTGTAATATTTCAGGTTCTTGTAGAAAAGTACAACACAGAAACAGGTCCTTTGGGCCATCTAGTCTTGTGCTGAACTATTTAAATTGCCCCTCCCACACCCCTACAATCCAGGTACCTACACGAACCTCCTAAATGTTGAAATCGAGCTCGCATGCACCACTTGTGCTGGCTGCTCATTCCAAACCTAGATGACCATCTGTGTGAAGAAGTTTCCCCTCATGTTCCCCTTAACATTTCACCTTTCACCCTTAACCCCTGGCCACTGGTTGAAGTCCCACCCAATCTCAGTGGAGAAAGCCAGCTTGCATTTACACTATCTGTGCCCCTCTACCACAATCAAATCTCCCCTCAATCTTCTACATTCCAGAGAATAAAGTCCTGACCTGTTCAATCTTTCCTTATAACCCAAGTCCTCCAAACTTGACAACAGCCTTGTGAATTTTCTCTGAAATCTTTGAATCTCTTTTAAATCTTTCCTGTAGGTAGGTGACCAAAACATCACACAATACTCCAAATTAGGCCTCTTTTACAAGTCAACATAATATCCATCTATTGTCAGTATTTGGTTCACGAAAGCCAATGGGCTAAAATCTTTCTTTCCGTCACTATCGAACTGTGATACCACTTTCAGTGAATTAAGGACTTGTATTCCCAGGTCCCTTTCTTCTACAACACTTCTCCGTGCCCGACCAGTCACTGTGAAAGACCTCCCTTGGTAGGTCAGACCAAAGTGCAACAGCTCACACTGGTCTGAATTAAATTCCATTTTCCATTTCTCAAACCATTTTCCCAGGGGGTCCAGATTGCACTGCAAGCCATGATAGTCTTCCTCGCTGTCCACTACACCACCAGTTTTGGTGGTCATAAATCTGCTGATCCAGTTAACCACACTATCATCCAGATTACTGATATAGATGACAAACCACAACAGATCCAGCACTGATCCCTGTGGCAACCACTAGTCACAGGCCTCTAGTCAGAGAGGCAACCATCTGCTACCACACTCTGGCTTCTCCCAAAGACAGTGTCTCATCCGATTTACTGTCTCATCTTTAATGCTGAGTGACTGAAACTTCTTGACCAACCTCCCATATGAGACTTTGTCAAGTGCCTTGCTAACGTCCATGTAGACAACATCCACTGCCTTGACTTCAACCACTTTCCTGATAACTTCCTCAAGAGACTCTGTAAGACTGGTTAGACATGACCTACCATGCAAAAAGCCATGCTGTCTATCCTTAATCAGTCCACATCTAGCCAAATACTTATATTTCCGGTTCCTGCACATAAGTTCCAGTAACTTCCCCACTATTCACTACTAGTCACCACTCCGTGGGTTTGGAGATTTCCCTTGAATTTCATAGAATGATAGAAATCTATAGCACATTACAGACCCTTTGGCCCACAGTGCTGTGCCGACTATGTAACTTACTCTAGAAGCTGCCTGGAGTTTCCCTAGCGCATAGTCCTCTATTTTTCTGAGCTCCATGTAACTATCTAAGAGAGTGTTAAAAGTCCCTGTTGTATCCACCTCGACAACCGCTGCTGGCAGTGCATTTGACACATCCAACACTCTCTGTGTAAAAAACCTACCCCTGACATCCCCTCCGCATATATTTCCAGGCACCTTAAAACTATGCCCCCTCCTGTTAGCCATCTTAACGCTGGGGAAAGATCCTCTGGCTATCCACACTCTCAATGCCCCTCATCATCTTATACACCTAAAAAAGGCTCCAAACATAAACAAGGAAATTATACATTGCTTTGAGGATTTGTTAGAAGTAAACACAATTATGAGGGTATAGATAGGGTAAATGCAAGCAGCTTTTTCCACTGAGGTTGGGTGGGATGACAACCAGAGGTCATGGGTAAGTGGGGAAGGTGAAAGTTTAATGGGAACATTTGGAAAAGTTCTTTGCTGAAATGGTCGTGAGAGTGCAGAATGAGATGTCAGCACTAGTGGAGAATATGAGCTCGATTTCACCATTAAGAGAAGTTTGACAGGTACCTGGATGGTAGGGGTACGGAGGGTGATGATCCCGGTGCAGGTAGTTGCATTAGAGAGATTAAATGTTTTTGGCATTGACTAGATGGGCCAAATAGCCTGTTTCTGTACTGAACTTCTCCATGTTTCTGTGACAGAGAAGCTGGCCAAACTTGTTTGGAAGGGAAAAGGTAGGAGTGACAATGGAGCAGCAATGGCTGGAGTTTCTGGGAGCAATTCGAGAGCTGAGTGATCGATACATCCCAAAGACGTGGAAGCATTTGAATGGCAGCAGGGCACAACGTGGGTTAAATGAGAAACCAAAACCAACATAAAATCAGAGGAGAGGGCAAACAAAAGAGCAAAAGACCATTAGGAAGCTTTTAGAATCCAAAAGAAGACAACTAAAGGAAAGTCAGATGAGTTCAGGAGTGGAATTATGAAATGGTTGTCATTAATGAGTTTTGGTTGCACCCAACAGTCCACAGCATTTAGAGGAACGAGATATCCAGGGCCTCATTATCTCTTGAAAACCAAGATTCCCTGCACTAGTTACCATTCAACTTTTATTTTGTCAGACACATACAAACTCTACACCCTTAAAATTTCTTTCTGAAGAACTCCCACTTACCAAGTTCTCCTTTGCTAAAAAACATCCTGTC
This sequence comes from Hypanus sabinus, assembly GCF_030144855.1. Taxonomy (NCBI): domain Eukaryota; kingdom Metazoa; phylum Chordata; class Chondrichthyes; order Myliobatiformes; family Dasyatidae; genus Hypanus; species Hypanus sabinus. The sequence goes on from NW_026779420.1 coordinate 839,174, forward strand.
CCAATCCACACTTGTCAAATCCTTGCAAATATCATAAAAATTGGCCTTTCTCCAATTTAGAATCTCAAGAGAGGTCCAGGCCTCTGCTTTTCTGTATTTACTTGGAATCTCATGATCAGTAGATACAAAGTGTTCCCATACACTAATTTCTGTCACTCCCCTAGATCACTTCCCAATAGCTTATTGCACACTTGTACATCGGGAATTTTACATACTGATTAAGGTAGATTTGATAAGCTCTACCCCATCTAGTCCTTTTACAGCCTAGGATTCCAGTCAATAAATGGAAAGTTAAAATTCACTCACTTTGTAACCTTTGTTTCTTGGCATAGTCCGCAATCTCTCTACAGATTTGTTCCTTGAAATCTCTCAGACTGTTGGGCGCAAGCAAGTCCAAGTAATGGCTACAATATCATAATTTCATGTCCTGAGGTCTGAATGACATCTGTTTGGTGTCAAAAATAAACCTTGCCCTCAATGTCACTGAAACAAAGGAGCTGGCTGTAGACTACAGGAGAAATGGAGACAGGCTGACCCAGGATCTGGGGTTGAGAAGGTGAACAGCTTTAAGTTCCCTGACACACACAACACCGAGGATCTCACCTGGTCTGTACATACTGGCTGTGTGGTGAAAAAGGCACAACAGCACCACTTTCACCGCAGGCGGTTCAGGAAGTGTGGGATGGGGCCCCAAATACTAACAACTTTCCACAGGGGCACAATTGAGAGCATCCTGACTGGTTGCATCACTGCCTGATATGGGTGCTGTACTTCACTCAGTTGCAGGACTCTGCAGAGAGTGGTGTGGACAGCCCAGTGCATATGTAGATGTGAACTTCTCACTATTTAGGACATTGACAAAAACAGGTGTGTAAAAAGGGCCACTGTGTAAAAAGGATCATTGGGGACCAGAGTCACCCCAACCACAAACTGTTCGAGCTGCTACCATCTGGGAAACGGTACGACAGCCTGAAAGCCCGGATCAACAGGCCCAGGGACAGCTTCTTCCACCAGGCCCTCTGATTGATTAATTCATGCTGATACAATTGTACTTTTATTTATCTTGACTGTCCTGTTGTACATACTATTTATTATAAACTATTATAAATTTCACATTGCAACTTTAGACAGAGACGTAACATAAAGATTTCTACAACTCGTGTATGAAGAATGTAAGTAATAAAGTCAATTCGATTCAATTCACCCTCTCCACTATCTGCTCTGTCATTCTGGCTCCAATCCTCCCTGCAACTTTAGTTTAACCACCCACCCCACAGGGGAGCACTAGCAAGCCTTGCCACTAGGATATTCGTCCCTTTCTACTTCTGTTCCACTAACTAACAAATCCCCTATCACCCCTTTGACTTTCCTCTGCCAGGTAATTCCCCCCAACAGTTTCTAAAGTGTCCACCTGTTGTTGTGTGGGATAGCAACAAGAGTACTCGGCGATGGCTATTTAACCTCACTCCCCTTCCTGACTCTCACCCAGTTTCCTGTGTCCTGCACCTTGGGTGTAACTCACCTCTCTGCACATCATACCTATCACACCCTCTGACGCTTGGATGATGCGGAATTCATCCATTACCTACTCCAACTCCTTAAAGTGCAGCTGGATATACGTGAGGACGTCAGGGACACTGGAGGTCTCCCCGCCTTCCCACCAATATCCCCTCTAATTTGTAATGACCAGTGTGTGCAAAAACCTTGCACTGTACAATTTTTACCCAGTGACAACAACATGTGCAAACTGAATTTTATATAGAGAGGTATTCATTTCAACAGCGAGCAAATCACTGTCAGTAAGAACTTTAATCTCCTCTGGTTGAGTCTTGATTGAGTTCATCTGCACTCTCACACAACCTATGTAACAGGTTAATGAAGGATTTACTCGCCACAGCTTTTGCAAACCACCTATTTGTGATTTTCTTGCTAAATGATGCTTTCAATTTCAGATTTCCAAATATCACTCCACTTCTTCCCACTTGAAAATTCCCCAGCAACTCTTGCATCACCACAACACACACAGTATTGTACATAAGTATTTCCCCTGAAGTCTCACCCAGGTGACTGACAGTGGTGAACTCAGTGATGGTAATGCCAAGGAATACTGCCTTTAAGGGCAGTAGTCTGTCTCCCTGGAGTCTGGCACATTTGTGATGTGAAAGCTACTTGTTGGCCAGGTCAAAGGTGTTTGATATCATTATGTAGCCAGACAGAATTGGTGGAAGCATGTTCTCACTGGTAGAAAAATGCAGACCAAGAGGAGGTAGAACAAGCAACACACACAAAATGCTGGAGGAACTCAGCAGGCCAGGCAACATCTATGGAAAAGAGTACTAATGCTGAATTCCTCCAGCAAGGATTTCCAGCATCTGCAGAATTCCTCTTTGTGATTGGAGGTAGATCAAAGATGATTTTCTCAACTGGTGATGTAAAAGATTTTAGAGCCATAGAATAGAACACGACAGCACAGTACAGGCCCTTCAGCCCTCCATGTTGTGCCAACCCATATAAACCTTAAAAAAAAGAACTAAACCCACACTACCCCGTAACCCTCCATTTTTCTTTCATCCATGTGCCTGTCCAAGAGGCTGTTAAATACCCCTAATGTTTTAGCCTCCACCATCACCCCTGGCAAGTCATTCCAGTCACTCACAACCCTCTGTGTAAAAAAAAACTTACCCCTGATGTCTCCCCTAAACTTCCCTCCCTTAATTTTATACATATGCCCTCTGGTGTTTGCTGTTGGTGCCCTGGGAAATGGGTACTGACTATCCACCCTGTCTATGCCTCTCGTAATCTTTTAGCCCTCTATCAAGTTCTAGACCTTTCATATTATTTCACATTTCATAAAGATTGAAACAGAGTAGGCTGAAACACAATGTTCAAAAGTGCTGGCGTTCAATCCACTTGGTGCATTGACTCATTACATTTTTTGGGTTTATGTTTGTCAGAAACACATCCAACAGATTTCCCATCAGAAGTGCAGGTAAATTCTGGACCTGATTTCAATGAACCACTGAGCACTCTGAAAAAAAGGTGCGGCAGAGGCCGATTTCTCCCTTGTGCTTTTATTTTTAGTGTGAACTATGTGACATTGATGGTGATTAATGATCATTACTTTCAGGCGACAGCCCTCCAAACATGTGACGAACCACAGTAAAACTTAGTGAACCTGCCATGGTTGGGTCTTGGGTGTCGGACTAGCAGATTTTCTGTATTATTTGATGTTCTCATATTAATACATCATACCTCACTTCCAAATCACTGTTTTTAGACATCACATTACAGAATGATGTGTTCCACATAACCTCCAAGTTTAAAAGAAGCTCAGAAAATAAGGTCAAAGTAAGTTTCAAAGTCATCTGGGAAACAGAAACGTGCAAGTTTAAAGGGAGCAGAGATACCTGACTGACCTGCTTGAGGTGTTGAGCTACCTAAAATGCATTCTTGAACGTATAATGTAGATTTAAAGCATTAATTGGATTTAAATGATTTCATTAAATTAACATTATCTTGGATCTCTTAATCCTAATTCATAAGTTTAACGTAGGATTAACCCTTCTGCATTTGGATAACTACAATCTTTGTTCTTTTCTTTTGAAAAATGCAGTCACATGATAACACTATTCAAACTTCAGACCAAAAGTCTTTTTTTTCCCCACTTCTATTTTTTCCCAGGAAAAAAATACTATAAACCTTTTGCTATTTAAAATTGGTAACATTTGTCAATTCATGCTGTTGTTTAAAATTAAATTGCTTAACTCCCTGAAGCAAACTTGTAAGTTCACTAGCTAATAAAGAATTGAACAAAGAGGATTGTATATTTTACGCACAAAGCAGCATAATGTCAATGCTCCTACATCATAAATTGGGAGGCGAATGTACACATCCCAACCTTATTAGGTATTTGTACTCAATTTTTCCCACAGATGGTGAACTGCTAATCTTGGCTGGTTCATCAGGCATAGCATGGAGTAGATTTGAAGGGAGGTGGGGTGGTTTGTGTATTTGCGGCAGTGCTGGGAGGAAAAACCAGCATGAATGATGAATGTCTTTAATGTCCCTTCCTATAAAATACTCTTCAAATGTTTCACACTTATTTGACCTTGAGCTTTTTTTTTCAAACATTAATACACTTTAGTCAGGATTACTTAGAATTTCAACATCTCTTTTCCAGCGAAAATAATAAGTGGGAAGGGGTATAATTTAAAGATCCTATATATTCGGTTTAATCTACCCCATTCTAATGAGATGTTTATTCAGTTATTTATGCTATTGACAAGGCTCCGAATAAACCAAATGAGGACCAATAGGTGTGGTCCATTCTTACAACCAGTTCGATGGCATAATCTTAAACTCACTTCTCCACGTCTTCACATTTAGGAGCAGAATCACAAGAAGAGCTGGCAAATGACCAGGGAAAGCTTCACACAGAATCACAGAATAATTATTATAAAATTATTGTTGGCATGAATGGAGATCATCAATCAGAACTATCCTCTCAATTCCAATCCTTCTCTTGCCCTGTATCACTGCAAAAATTCCCGCTCATTTCCTTTCCAATGCTATTTGAAAGTACCATCTTAGTCTTTGACAGTACTGTCCTGTGGATATCCAGTAACTGTGCTCTGGAAGTCCAATCCAAAGTAGAATCTTTGCTAATCTACAATGCTAGCAATGCACCTTACCATACTTTATGTCCAGTAATTTAACCAAGATTCCGATTTTCTAATCACAGGAAAGACTAAGTACTGATTTAAAGCAAAGGCTAAGGTTTCAACTTTCATCTTATGGTGATGATCATCTAATGTTATACTGCTTTTCCATATACATATATATATATAAATATATATATATATGAATAAATAAGGAATGACAGATAAGGTTGTGGCCTAAGGTAGAAGGAGTCAATTTTAGAAAATCTAGCACATCTATTTTTCAACATAGTCCACTCCTACATTTACACACTTAGTCCAGCGGTCGTGTAACATACGAATCTTGGACCTCCAGAGAGTGTCCACAGATGGGTGATGTAAAAGATTTTGTTCCCTTTCTCCGAGTTCCTAATCCTTGCATTTCGATAGCTGGAGCTCAGCTCTGTCTCAGAGATCCATCGGTTCACATTCCCGCATCAGCCAGGAGCTCCCCGGGGCCCGTGTACGGATCGTGGGACTGAGAGAGAGGGAAGAGGACAGGACTGTCCCGGGTTTGCTGGTCACGGTCTCCGAAATTCAGAGGAATTATCCCGAAGTCGGTGTTTAAAATAAAAACACGGAGAATCACTCTTACCTTCAACCGACATTTTCCAGGCCTCGTGTGCTGCGCGCATGCGTGATACTCGGGGATGTCATAAGCCTGACGCCTGCGCAGTTCATCAGTGCTTCAGCGCCTGATAAGATTTATTCGCGCAGGGCCTTTTGGGTAATACCGGTGCCATTAAACAGTTCTTGAAGTACCGGTTCAATGTCCATATCTTTTTTTTTCGGGTATATAGAAAAAGTCTGCAGCTTTTTTAACGCAGGAAGCGGCTCACATGAACAATATACTCAATATCAACGTGTATTTAATGCCAAAGTAAAATGTGGATATAAAACACAAGAGATTCTGCAGTGGCTGGACACACAGAGATGCGCACACACACACAAAATGCTGGAGGAGCTCTGCAGTTCAGGTAGCAACTAAGCAGCGGAGTCCACAGTCTAGGCATGCTGAAGAGGATCGGTCTAAAAGTTGTTTATTTATTCCTCTCCACAATTGCTGCCTAATCTTTTGATTTCCACCAGTATTTTGCAGATACTAACAATCTTTTTTTTCGGTCAACCAGTTTCCAATTTTTTCTGATTTTCCTTTTGTAGCCATATCCTGTTGGTCTGATTCTTCCCTCTCCTCGTCCTCGTAAACTCCAGACCCATTCTCTCTCTGGAGCCGCAAAGCCTGACTCAGGCTGGCAACTCTTTGGTTTCTGACTCTGCACCATCGAAGTTTCACTCGCCAGTCTGCTGTCAGACTTTAGAGGTGCATTGTGTTACGAGACCGCAGGTTCGTTTACTGTGAGTGTCGCTTTAAGTGCCTGAGTGAGGCGGGTCTGTGACGTCACACAGGCGCTGCAGCAGAGACAGAGAGACAGAGGGGGGAGGAGAGGGAGGGGAGAGAGAGAGATAGAGGGACGAAGAGAGGAAGAGTGAGAGAGACTTCAGCTCGTCACTGCTATGCCCAAAAGATTGGGTTGATCATCGGCACGCAGTGCACAACGGATGTGTGACTGTCACTTCGTATAATCCATATGTGTGGATTTCCCTTACCCGGAATCGGGGTGTTCTGTGGTAACCACCCGAAGAAGATATTCTTGTGACTGTCACCTGGTGATATTTCTAAGTGGATTTCTGAACTAATCGACGGATAAGATCTTCGGCGACTGTTATTTCGTTCACCCAGCGTGGAATGTGTGTGGAATTCTTCGTAATTGCCTTCTCTCTACATCTTCGTGTGGATTTACAAATCTCTCCTCTCACTCGCTTGTTCCGTAGATTACTGAACTTTTCCACTTTACCATCTTAAGAGTTTAAGCATTGTTTCCCAAGTTTGATAGTTTGGAATACGTACAACACCGTTAATTGCTGTTTATTTCGTTCAATCTTTTAGATTTGGAGTAGATACTAATGAAGAGAGTGGTTTTAACATCGAAACCAGACTCCGTTAGTGATCTATTGCTGCTGGTACGTAAAAATTGCAACAACCCAGATGTCTGAGTCACAGTCCTTTAAAATTGGTGAAAATGACACAAAACATTGAAAAGAGCGGAGAAGAAGGAGTTTAACCAACTTCGTCCAGAGCACTGAACAACGTCACAACCACAGTGAGCTCATCGTCTTGTTCAGCCCGGAGAAAATCATGCAGGAAATTCATGCAGGTGTATAAGATGATGAGAGGCATTGGTCATGTGGATAGCCAGAGGCTTTTACCCAGGGCAGAAACGGCTAACAAGAGGGGGAATAGGTTTAAGCTGCTTGGAAGTAGGTATAGAGGAGATGTCAGAGCTAAGGTTTTAAAGCAAAGAGTGGTGTTTGTGTGGAGTGCATTGCCAGCGATGGTGGCAGAAGCGAATACAATAGAGTATTTTAAGAGTCTCTTAGATAGGTACACGGAGCTTAGGAAAATAGGTGGCTATGCGGTAGGGTAATTTTAAAGCAGTTTCTAGTGTAAGTTACATGGTCGGCGCAACATTGTGGGCCAAAGCGTCTGTAATGTGTTGTAGATTTCTATGATTCTCTGAAATTCAAGAGAAATCTCCTATTCCACGGAGCGGTGACTAGTTGTAACCTGTCATCACAGGGAGAGTGAGAGGGGGAACGGCAGGGGTAGATTTTAATATACTGATATGGAACAGAAACATGGGCAGGGACCAGATGGACAGTGTGGCCACTCTAGTGTACATTGTGAGTGTGTTAGAGACGATAAGAACCTGAGACACGGGATTTGATACAAACTGATTTATCTTTCACAGCTCCACAATATTAAACACCAGTCTAGTTTAAGTCTAACATCAGCAGAACCGACTCCTCCAATGCTCAGTGACCAGGGTTCAGTCCTGGGTGCGATGAGCAGCCGCAAGAACTGCAGAATCTGACAGTAACATTCCCTCATGAACCTGCAGCTGTCTTCAGTCACCGTGATGGTGAAACATTTAACACGGAGCTGATTTGAACTTCCTCCCTGATGTGAAGTTGCTGGTGTTGCAGCAGCTGGGATGATTGAGTAAAACTCTTTGCTCACTCCGGACAGAAATGTGGCCTCTATTTATTGTGAACTCACCGGAGCATCACAAGGTGGGTTAACTGAATGAGTCTCTTCGCACACACGGAGCAGGTGAACGGCCGCTTCCCAGAGCGAAGCTGTCGGTGAATCTGCGATGGCCGACTGAATCCCTTCCTAAATGAGATCCAGGGAATGATATCTCACTGCTCTGAACGTCATGGCGATGTATCCAATCAGATCACGGACATGGTCACGTGCTCGGGCTCTCCTTGTCGCGAGTGGGGCGCTGTCTTCTCCAGCATCTCCGTCTCCACATTCAAGGATCGGCGGCAATCAAGCGCTGGTGAACTGACAGATACAGCGGCACTAACGAGCTGTTGTGTTTGTGAGTCCCAGCATGAAAGTCGTTCAGAGAGAAAAATCAAACTCCCACCCCAACCCCAGCTTAAAAAAAGAACGGCATCCCGATCATCAATCTACAAACCCCACCCCTCTGGACAAAAGGGAACAATAACATCGAGCCCCCCCCCAAAGGAAACAACCCTACCCCGCACAACAGCGGAGGAGCCGGTGTCACCAGGGTAGCTGAAATCTGGAACTCACTGCCCGAGGTGGAGGTGGAGGCAGGTCCCTTCACAACATTTACGAAGAGGATGAGCATTGAAACTGCCGAGATACAGTCGGCTGTGAACCAAGTGCTGATAAATGGGACCAGTGTAGACAGTGAGTGGATGGTCAGAACAGGTATGGCCAGCCAAAGGCCTGTTTCCGTGCTGTGTGATCCACCGCTCCGGACATGCTAAATTAACGATGGTGGCACCTCAAGGCATTGATTTCAAAACTCCACACCCCTCTCCAACCTGAAATAAATCAGACTGCACCCCTTTCTCACCTCTGGGAATATCTGTTTCTGTCAAAGTAGCATAGAGATTGGTCACTTCTGCTAAACAACTGGCAACTGATGAAGTTCCTGTGTCTTCTTGCATTAATGTTGCTTCCTTACAGCAAAACTAACCCTCTCACTGTGTCAGAATCAGTGATTAAATCAGACCCCAAACACTGTGCTTTCATCCCTGCACGTTATAACTGGAACCATCTCACTGAGGGTCTGATGGAGACATGGGATCACATCTCCTCTGCTTCTGACGTTTCAAATACCCTCAGAATGGTTTTCTGATTCAGTCTGAAGGTTATGGTACATTCAGCTCGTCATCAGACCTGAAAAATCATGTCTTCCCGCAGCTGGTTCCACCTGTTGGTGTGTCCTCTTTGGTCCACCTCCAGGGAAGCTGCATCTCCACACAGACTCCTCACTTGAGAATACACACAGTGTTTTCTGTTGACTAATACACTGTGTGTGGACCCCGCTGGCAATTCTGGTGTTGTGACCCGAATCGAGACAAACACCACGCTGCCCATTCCACCAACAACACGGCACAGCCGGACACATAACAGGGGACTTTACATCCCACAACACTGGATTCAGTGATGAAACCCGTCATTAATGTTGTTGTCCCACTGAAAAGTCCATTAAGGTGCTTTTAAATGCCAGCGCTCGCCCACAGGTGACGTCAGACACAGTTCCCACGCGCCTGACGTCACACACGGGCTCCCCTCACCGGGATCTGCCCTCACGTGCGCGGTTTCTTACGTCACCCACGCGCTGCTGTGCTCGAGCTTTATCGGTTGAACGGCTGGGCTAATAATCACGTGACCAGCCCCTCCCCCACCGCTGTCAACAGAGGATTCAGGAGCTACGTTATTCCTATTGGTGCTAAGCGATGTCAATCACTGGTTACAACCAGTCGCGGAGGCGGACAAGCCGAGTGGGCGTTACCCCGCTGAGTCCGTCTCCCGCTCAAGCGCCGACCGCCTCCTCAGAGCGGAGAAAACCTCAAAGTAAATGTCCGCTTTCTGATTTATTTCCATTTCCCTCCGAGGGAAGTTGGGGCGTTTGTGAAGCGTCTCCTGCGGCCGGAGTCTGATGTATCGCTGAGAGGTCGGAGGAGACCGCTCGGCCCGTCGGTTCGATGCCGGTTCCCCGGGGAGGGAGGGATTGTATTGACAGGATGAAGATGGTGAGAGAGGGGGCGGACAGGATGTTTGTCCCGGTGGGGATAGGAGGGGCTCATCTGTGGAAATGTCTGAGCCCACGGTGGTGTCGAGCAGAGGGATTCACCACATTGAAGGCAAACACCGGCAGACTGTTGCACTGCAAGCGGGGCCAATGGTCCGGGCAAAGTGACAATTATTTGTGCTTTGCTGAGATTGTACCTGGAATATGGTGTAAAATCCCGCTCCCCATACTAACACGGGTTATACAGACCAAAGAACAAACTGCCGGAGGAACTCAGTGGGTCGGGCAGCATCTGTGGAGGGAAATGGACCGTCAACATTTCGGGCCGAGACCCTCCATCTGGACTGAGAGTGGACGGGAAATAGTCAGAGAAAAGAGGTGAGGGGTGGGGATGGGGCAAGAGCCGGGGAGTGAGAGGTGGATCCAGGTGAGGGGAAGGTGGGAAGGTGGAAATAGTGACGGGTGGGAGGTGAGTGATCGGGGCAACACGGGGCTGCAGAAGATGGTAATTAATTCTATAGAGGATTAACAAAGTGGTTAGAGAGTATTTATTATAGAGAGTGCAATGAAGATACACCAGACTGATCCCTGGGGTGGTGGGGTCATCATATGAAGAAAGATCAAATGTGATAACCCTTTCATTTAGAGAATCGAGGACTGAGAGGTGAACACACTGAAATGCACAACATCATTACCGGTTGAACCAGGGATCTCAGTCTCTGAAACAGGGATAGACTGTGCGGGACTGAAATGAGGGGAAATGTCTCCATTCCGAGGGTGGTGAATGTTTATAAATCCCCACCACAGAGGGCGGTGAAGACTCAGTGATCGTCCGCACGTAAAACAGAGGCCGGCAGATGTGTGGAGAACGGAGGGATCGAGGAAATGAGGATCGGGCAGAAACACGTGGCTGAGATGGGTGAGCAGCCGCCATCTTGCTGATGGTTAGAGGGGCTGAATTGCCTCCTGCTGTTTCTCACTTGATGTTTCAATGTTCCTGTCCAGCAAGGCTCTGGAGGAATGTGAATAGAAGTTAGTGTTTAGAAACACAAAACTGATTTAAATGAAACGTGAACATTTCCTTTTTGCGTCTGAATTATGTTTTGGACCTGGATGGGAATTGAGCCGGTGACTCTGTGACCTGGACGTGGAGGGAAAAGGATCGGGGAAGATATGGTGTGGAAAAATAATCATGTATCTGGGGTAAATATGGAATAATCTGGGGAATGCGGTGGATGGGTCGGGCAGCATGTGAGGGGCGAGGAGCAGAGTCACCAGTTCAGGAGGGAGTCCCTCCACCCGTCACCTGATCCCGGTTCCTGTTCACGTTTTTCTGCAGATCTGCAGCATCTGCGGGTCACTGTTCTATGTGTCCGTGTAGCTTCACCTTTCACCAGTTCAGACAAGTCAGTGAGATCCGGATCTGTCACGTCCTCTCGTTGTGGGTGGACAGTGCTTTTATCTCTGTAATAGTTTCTGCATGTTTCATTCCACTGTTTTGAGGTGCTGAAGTGCTGCCAATGTTTCTGGGTGTCTGACCCGTTTATGTGAGAATTTAGCCTTTTGTATTTATCTGAGTTTCTTAAAAATGTGTAAAGTTTAGTTCAGCTTCACTTCAGAATTTCCAAAGCAACACCCAGTCAGTCAAATTGCTCCACACAATTAAAATAGCTTATCACTTTTTTTCTCTATTTTTGTACTATATATATGTATATTCTTATTTTAAATCACAATTTTTCAAAACTATTGTTATGAATTAGGTTCTGCTGCTACCGCAGGGACAACAAATTTCATGACACATGCCGGTGCTATTAAACTTGATTCTGATATTGATCTGGGAGACCCACCACCGGTCACCTGATCCCAGTTACTGCAGATCGTAATGTGAGATTGAAGCATTTTCCATATATTTGCTTTCCACAGAAATTACAACAGTTCAGTTTCCTTCTGTGGTTCCAGAGCAGAAGCTCAGTCTGTCTAATATTTCCACACAATTAAACTGGGAAATTGGTTTATTATCATCATGTACTGAGCTACAGTGAAAATCTTGCCTGACATACCATCCAGACAGATGGATACATTTCAACTGTACACTGAGCTGATATACATCAAAATAATCACTGTAACAAAGCATTATGGCTGCAGAGAAAGTGCGGTGCAGATGGACATATGGTGCAGGGTCACGTCCAGTTACATTGTGAGGTTGAGTCCATTTTATCATTCATTTGGCTTATAACTGCAGACAGGAAGCCGTCCTTCAGCCTGGTGTTACGCACTTTTGTATCTCTTCCCAATGGGAGAGCAGGTTTGCAGCAAGAATGTCTGTGGTTGTGAGGATCTTTGAGTACATGGCCTGCTTTTCCGAGGCAGGGGAAGTGTAGGAAGAGTCCATGCAGGGGAGGCTTGTTTCTCTGATGTTCTCTGCAGTTCCTTGCAGTCCCTTGCAGTCATGGGCAGAGCAGTAGCCATATGAATGCGTGAAGTATCCACAAGAAGCTCAGAGACCTCGGCCTTCACCCTGCCTTGTGTCGCTGGATCCTGGACTTCCTGTCAGATCGCCAGCAGGTGGTAAGAGTGGGCTCCCTCTCCTCTGTCTCTCTGACCCTCAGCACACATACCCCACAGGGTTGTCTCTTTGGCCTTCTCCTTTACTCTCTGTGCACCCATGACTTGTGTTGCCACCCACAGCTCCAATCTGCTAATTAAATTTTGCTGACAGCAGTACATTGATTGGCCTAATCTGAAATACTGATAACAATCAATCAAATGCCTTCTGACAAGGCTCGGTCCAAACAAACTTTTCACCCTTCTTCAGGAGTTTGGTCAGAGGAAGAGCGATAGCAGCAAAGTTCTTACGGTAATATCCATCCATTCCCAGAAACCTTCTAACCACCTGTGTTAGTTAACATCAGCCCGGTGTTTTATTAACATAATTCACATCATTAATTTGGGAGACTATTTCATACAGTCTATTGAATTTCACCTGAAGTGGATTCGTCAACATAAGGCAAGCACCTTATCCCCCACCTGGTATTTTCTTTCTCGAGCGCTGTTATCAAACCAACATTTTGTTTTGAGAAATCTTTAAGTTTTGTCTCGCTGGACTACAGGCTTGGTATAGTTTATTTTTGGACTTCAAAACACAGTCTAACAAGTTAACATGTACATCCCCATCAATCTACTGTACCTTTAACAAGATCAAAGGGCTCAAATGGAGTAAAGCCCAGTGATTCCTGTACTGACTCTCTTTCTGTGGACGAAAGCAAATATATTCCTTCATCCCAGTCTTTTCCATTTTCAACACAATATGTCTTAATCATTGTTTTGAGGGTAGAATGAAATCTTTCTAAAGCCCCTTCTGGTTCCGGATGGTATGCAAATGATGCAATCTGTTTTGCTTCCAATTCATAAACTACCTGCTTGAATAATGCAGATATACAATTACATCCTTGATCAGACTGTATTTCTTTAGACAAATCGAATAAAGTGAAAATCTTGGTAAGAGCCTTCACCACAGTTTTAGCTTTAATATTTCTGAGAGGCATTGCCTCTGGGAATCTGGATGCAGTACACATAATAGTTAGCAGATACTGATGGCCAGCTTTAGTCTTTGGCAATGGGCCAACACAATCCACTATAACTTTGGAAAAGGGTTCACCGAATGCAGGTACAGGCCACTGGGGTGAGCTCATTAGGTTTACCCACAACTTGACAAGTGCCTTTTGGAAACTCTTATTCAGGGTAAACATAACTTCATGAGTTAAAGCAAACTGATCTGCTAATCCAGCAGATTCCTGCGGAGTGGCAGCATCATTTCCATCTAAATACATCTTTATGACATCAGGGACGCACCTTCGGAATTCTTCAATTAAAACCAACTCTCTCAAGCTGTTAAAATCATCATTTACATGTTCAGATGTGGACCAGTAGTCAATAGACACAAATTTCTCATAAGCAAATTCCGTATATCTGGTTCACAGATTTCTTTAAATTTCTAAACTTTTGCCTGTCTGCTTCTGGGACCAACCCGTAAGCTTTGAGCACAGCCTGTTTCACTATGTCATAATATGTGGTCATAATACGTGGCCATGTGGTTAAGGTGTTGAACTCGCGATCTGAAGGTCATGAGTTCGAGCCTCAGCCGAGGCAGCGTGTGTGTCCTTGAGCAAAGCACTGAACCACACACAGTTCCTGCACATTTATAGCCCAGTGGCGATGACTGGGGCAGCATAAATAAGTAAATAATCAGCTGCTTCAGCAACTGTCAAAGCAGAATAGGCTTGCTAAGCCTTCCCCTTAATTACACTTTGTAAGAGAACTTTTCTTTCTGCTTTTCTGCCTCTCCAGCCTGAAACTGCCTCTGCCTTTCCGGAGCCTCCATCTTTAATTGTTCTAACTTCTACGGGAGCTCAAGCTCACGAGGTTTACTTTCAGGAAACTCCAACTCCTCCACTTTAAACACACCCTCAGATACATAATGTTCAGCTATTATCGTCTGCAGCTGTGCCCTCCTCATTGTCAATTTCACCTGAGCGATTATTAACATTTTAGCAATACTCAACAACTCAATCCTTCTGGTGTCCTCTAATGCCGGAGAGGTTCCAGATATCTATCAACATCCATTGCTGCTGATTTTCCACACACAAATAAATCAAAAGGGCTTTCCCCAATGAAATCGATATTAAATCAATCCTTAAATTTGTTCCTATCCCAGACACAGGCCCCATTTTGTTACAAACCGTAACGCTTTAGAAACGAACCAGCAGCAACAGACTACTCCCAGTGGCCACACATTTCATTTCCACGTCCCATTCCCATTCTGATATGTCTATCCATGGCCTCCTCTACTGTCAAAATTAATCCAAACTCAGGTTGGAGGAACGACACCTTATAGACTGGCTGGGTAGCCTGATGGAATGAACATTGACTTTTCTAACTTCCGTTAATGCCCCTCTTCCACTTCTTGCCCCATCACTGACATATTTAATTGTTTGCCTGTTTTCCATGTCTCTCTGGTGCTTCCCCCCACCTTTCTTTCTCCCGAGGCCTCCTGTCCAATGGTCCTCTCCCATCTCCAGCTCTGTATCATGTTCGCCCATCACCTTTCCAGCTCTTAGCTTCATCCCACCACCTCTGGTCTTCTCCTATCATTTCGTATTTCACCCTCCCCCCACTACCTTCATATCACTTAGTATCTTTCCTTTCAGTTAGTCCTGACGAAGGGTCTCAGCCTGAAACATCAACAGTTCTTCTTATAGATACTGCCTGGCCTGCTGTGTTCCACCAGCATTTTGTGTGTGTTGTTTGAATTTCCAGCATCTGCAGATTTCCTCGAGAGTGTTGTGTGTATAAATGTGTATAAATGTGTATAACTAAAACTCCCAAACTATTGAGCTCGGGGGAAACAAGGCTTGGAGTCTTGAGATGGTAAAGTATGAAAGTTCAGTTCAACTACATAATAGGTGATGAGAGAGAGATATTTGTAATCCAGGGTAAATGTTGAGAGAAGGCAATTATGTCATATTCCACAGTTTTCATGGTGGTAAAATGAGACCAACAGTCACTGTAGATTTTATCTGTCATCCTTCCAAATCCACATACTAATTATCACCCGAAGTGACTTGTCATAAGGGGTATCGTCTTAATGAATTACCACACCACAGCCAGGCAATGGTTAACACATAAGTAGTCTCCACAGGATACCCCAAATCAGATCCACTCCTATGGATCAAATGAGGTGACAGCCACACATTCGATGTAAGGTGAATCCACCCTTGTGGGCAAAGGAAAGTTCCAAACAGTGACCCTTGGCCACTAGTTCCCTGGTTTCAATCCTTCCATTTTTCCTCCTTCGTCTCCGTCTGACTCTGAGTGTCTGTGTCCTCGGTTAAAACTA
Source organism: Hypanus sabinus (assembly GCF_030144855.1). NCBI lineage: Eukaryota > Metazoa > Chordata > Chondrichthyes > Myliobatiformes > Dasyatidae > Hypanus > Hypanus sabinus. The sequence goes on from NW_026779420.1 coordinate 854,905, forward strand.
AACAAGCTGCACACGATGTAAACAAGCTGCAAGTCAGACTGATTTGCCTTCTTAATCTCTCTCTCTCTCTCTCTCTTAAAATGACAGTCCACAGCAAACAAAACCTAGGGATTCATAACAATGGCCACTCCCCATTGTGAGCTGACAGGTGTGCCAGTAGGTGGAATGACTGAGTGAATCCTTTCCCACATTCTCAGTGGGTGAACGGCCTCTCCCCAGTGTGAACTCGCTGATGACTCTGTAGTGTGAATGACCGAGTGAATCCCTTCCCACAGACTGAGCAGGTGAATGGCTTCTCCCCAGTGTGAACTCGCTGATGTCTCTGTAGGGTGAATGACCGAGTGAATCCCTTCCCACAGACTGAGCAGGCGAACGGCTTCTCCCCACTGTGAACTCGCTGGTGACTCCGTAGCTGGGATGAACGAGTGAATCCCTTCCCACAGACTGAGCAGGTGAACGGCTTCTCCCCAGTGTGAACTCGCTGATGTACCAGTAGGGTAGATGACAGAGTGAATCCCTTCCCACAGACTGAGCAGTTGAACGGCTTCTCCCCAGTGTGAACTCGCTGATGTACCAGTAGGGTAGATGACAGAGTGAATCCCTTCCCACAGACTGAGCAGGTGAACGGCTTCTCCCCAGTGTGAACTCGCTGATGTACCAGTAGGTCGGATGACTGAGTGAATCCCTTCCCACAGACTGAGCAGGTGAACGGCCTCTCCCCAGTATGAACTCGTTGGTGACTCCGTAGGTGGGATGACTGAGTGAATCCCTTCCCACAGACTGAGCAGGTGAACGGCTTCTCTCCAGTGTGAATTCGCTGATGACTCTGTAGGGTGGATGGATCAGTGAATCCCTTCCCACATTCTGAGCAGGTGAACGGTCTCTCTCCAGAGTGAACTCGCTGATGACTCTGCAGGGTGGAAGAGTCAGCGTATCCCTTCCCACAGACTGTGCAGGTGAACGGCTTCTCCCCAGTGTGAACTCGCTGATGTACCAGTAGGGTAGATGACTGTGTAAATCCTTTCCCACAGACTGAGCAGGTGAACGGTTTCTCCCCAGTGTGAACTCGCTGGTGAGCCATTAGGTCAGATGACTGAGTGAATCCTTTCCCAGAAATTCAGCAGATGACCAGCCTCTGCCCAGTGTGGTGTGAACTGACTGGTGTGTCCACAGGTGGGATGACCGACTGAACCCCTTCTCACACAGAGAACAGTTGAATGGCCTTGCCCAGTGTGAACTTGCTGATGTACCTTCAATTGTGATAACCGAGTGAATCCATTCCCACTGACTGAGCAGGTGAAAGGCCTTTCTCCTGTGTAAAATGACGGGTTGCCAGTTGGTCAAATGACCGAGTGAATCTCTCCCCACAGTCTGAGCAGGAAGGATGATCGATTGAATCCCTCGCTCCACTTCTTAAATATCTAGACAGAGACAGCAAAACTGTTGTGCTGTGTTTGAGCTTCCTGGAGACAAATTCCTTCTCATTTTTAACCTGTAAAAAGATTTACAAAATCCATCAATGGGTGTAGGACAACATTTCTGATGAGATTACATGAGTTGCCAAGGTTTGATCTGGTATCACACTGTTACAGTGAGGTTCTACCCAAGTTGGACAGAGATATCAACTTCTAACTGGGCAGAGTGCTGGTATCTGGAATGACCATCAATTCTCTGATGCTCTTCCTGTCTCTATAAGAATGGGGCATTCCTGCCGTCTCCAATCTGTGACCTGGCTCAGTCTGACTCTCTCCATTGGTATTATTCCCTGTTCCTGCTGAGCTGCATGGGTGCCTGGCCCCACAGTAACTGAAACACTCTCACACAAATAGTATTTCTTGACGTGCAGTTGGGATCTTCTTTTATGTATTATTAACTTAAAGTGCCACAGTTTTAACGCCATATAAAAAATTCCTGCTGAAGTGACTGGTTAGTCCACACAGCTGTTAAAAGTACTTAAGAGTGAATTTTTGTATAATTTCAGATTGTTGTCACAATCATAGAAAATTTCAACACAGAAACAGGCCCTTTGGGCCATCTAGTTTGTGCTGAACTATTTAAACAGCCCACTCCCACACTTCTGCCATCCAGGTACCAAACAAACCTCTTAAATGTTGAAATCGAGCTCGCATGCACCACTTGTGCTGGCTGCTCATTCCACAGCCGGATGACCATCTGTGTGAAGAAGTTTCCCCTCATGTTCCCCTTAACATTTCACCTTTCACCCTTAACCCATGGCCTCTGGTTGTCGTCCCACCCAATCTTTGTGGAAAAAGCCAGCTTGCATTAACAGTATCTGTGCCTCCATATCACAATCAAATCTCCCCTCAATCATCTGCATTCCAAGGAATAAAGTCCTGATTTGTTCAATCTTTCCTTATAACCCAAGTCCTCCAGACATGGCAACATCCTTGTGAATTTTCTCTGAAATATCTTAACTTCGTTTACATCTTTCCTGTAGGTAGGTGACCAAAACTGCACACAATACTCCAAATTAGGCCTCACAAATGTCTTCTAGAAGTCAACATAACATCCATCTATTGTTATCAGTACTTTGGTTCATGAAGGGCAATGGGCTGAAATCATTCTTTCCATCCCTATCTACCTGTGATACCACTTTCAGTGAATTAAGGACTTGTATTCCCAGGTCCCTTTCTTCCACAACACTCCTCCGTGCCCGACCAGTCAATGTGAAAGACCTCCCTTGGTAGGTCATACCAAAGTGCAAAAACTCACACTGGTCTGCATTAAATTCCATTTTCCATTTCTCAAACCATTTTCCCACCTGGCCCAGATCACACTGCAAGCCATGATAGTCTTCTCGCAGTCCGCTAAACCCCCAGTTTTGTTGTCATACACAAATTTGCTGATCCAGTTAACCACACTATCACCCAGATTACTGATATAGATGACAAACAACAACAGATCCAGCACTGATCCCTGTGGCAACCACTAGTCACAGGCCTCCAGTCAGAGAGGCAACCATCTGCTACCACACTCTGGCTTCTCCCAAGGACAGTGTCTCATCCAATTTACTGTCTCGTCTTGAATGCTGAGTGACTGAACCTTCTTGACCAACCTCCCATATGAGACTTTGTCAAAGTGCCTTGCTAAAGTCCATGTAGACAACATCCACTGCCTTGCCTTCATCCACTTCCCTGATAACTTCCTCGAGAGACTCTATAAGATTGGATAGAGCCATGCTGTCTATCCTTTACCAGTCCACACCTATCCAAATACTTACAGTATATACTTGGTTCCTACACACACATTCCAATAACTTTCCCAGATCTGATGTCAAGCCCACCAACGTATAATTTCCTAGTTCATTTTTACAGCCTTTCTTGAACAACAGAACAACATTGTCTGTCCTCCAATCCTCCAGTACCTCACCTGTCACTAAGGAAGATTTAAATATCTGTGCTAAGGCCCCGATAACTTCTGCACTTGTCTTCCGCAGGGTCCTAGTGAACAACTTGTCAGGCCCTGGGGATTGATCCACACTAATTTGCCTCAAACCCCTCCACCTCTGTAATCTGTACAGGGTCCATGAAGTTGATGCGGCTTTGCCTCAGTTCTATAGACTCGGTGTTCATCTCTTGGGTAAATATGGATGCAAAAAAAAATCTCCCCAAGTCTATGCTATCCTTCATATGGATTAGCATTCTGATCTTCCAGAGAAATAATTTTTTTCCCTTGCAATCTTTTTGCTCTCAACATCTGCAGAATCCCTGAGGATTCTCCTTCACCTTGTCTGCTGGGGCAACCTCATGCCTTCTTTTATTTCTTTCATGAGTGTTCACTTGAATTTCCTGTATTTCATAACTACCCCATTTGTTCCTATCTGCCTGTACCTGGTATGCACCTCGTTTTTATTGATCTGGGAGAGGAAAGCCAAAGGGGTGATAGATCTGCATGGTGGGAGGTGGGGGTAAGGAGGGTTAAACTAAAGTTGCAGGGGGAATGGGAGCCTGAATAACAGAACAGATTGTGGAGAGGTTGTGGAGACAGATGTTGTTCAGGCCTCAGGCAAAGTCAGGAATGAAAAAGTTGAGCATGGTGCAGTGAATATGCTGGGCCCTGTATATTTCAATAGAAGGAGCAGCGTAGGAAAGGTGGATGTGTTCAGGGCATGATCAACACCTGGAATCAACACTAGGACCTGGCAACTGTGGACTGGGACAGGCTGCTTTATGGCAAAGGTGTGCTTGCTAAATGGGAGGCCTTCAAAGCGAAAATTTGAAAGTACAAAGCAGGTATGTCAGAATAAAAGGTAAAGATAGAAACTGTAGGGAAACTCGGATTGCAAGAGATATTCAGACCCTGGTAAAGCGCAAAATGGAATTGCATAACAGGGATAGGCAGTCAGTTTCTTATGGAGTATAAGAAATGCAAGAGAACACATAAGAAATCAATCAGGATGGCTAAAAGATGGCATGAGGTTGCTGTCACAGAAAAGGTGAAGGATAATCCTCAGGGATTCTAGTGATAGATTAAGAGCAAAAGGATTGCAAGGCACAAAGTTGGTCCTCTGGAAGACCGGAATGGCAATCCATGTGTGGAAACAAAGCAGATGGGGGAGACATTAAATATTTTTCAAACTCAATTTACTCAGGAGATGGACAAAGGGTCTATGGGATTGTGGAAACATGACATTAACCATTTCAACCCTGGGTAAAAAACACTCCTCTGGCCACTCACACGCTCAATACCCCTCATCATTTTATACACCAAAAAATGTCTCTAAATATAAACAAGGAAATTCTACATTGCACAATCTACTTTCCACGATTCAGTACATTTACATGGCCAGGTGTGTAAAAAGGGCCCAACGAATATCAGGGAGCAACAGGCCCAATTCACCACAACCACAAACTGCTCCTGCTGCTACCATCCAAGAAACGGTACCACAGCCAAAGGAGCAACAGTCCCCGGGACATCATCTTCCACCAGGCCATCAGACTGATTAATTCACACTGATACATTTGAATTTTAATGTTATATTGACTGTCCAATGCACAATCTAGCTATTATAAATTACTATAAATTACACATTGCACATTTAGATGGAGATGTAAGGTAAATATTTCTACTCCTCATGTTTATGAAGTATGTATCTAATAAAGTCAATTCAATTCACCCTCTCCACTATCTGTTCTGTCATTCTGGCTCCCATTCCCCCTACAACTTATTTTAACCACATCACCCCCTCCCCTGCTCACTACCACTAGCAAGCCTTACCACTAGGATATTCGTCCCCTCTTGTTCTGTTCCTATAACTAACGAATCCCCTATCAGCCTTTTGACTTTCCTCTGCCAGGTAATTCCCCCCAACAGCTTCTAAAGTGCTCCACCTGTTGTTGTGGGGGATGGCCACTAGAGTTCTCTGCGATGCCTATTTAACCTCATTCCCCTTCCTGACTCTCACCCAGTTTCCTGTGTCCTGCACCTTGGGTGTAACTCACCTCTCTTCGTGTCATATCTATCACCTCCTCCAACTGCTGGATGACCTGGAATTCACCCATTTCAAGTTGCAGCTCATTGATGTGCAGGGTTACAAGCTGCACATCTTGTAGGTGAGGCCATCAGGGACACTGGAGGTCTCCCCTCCTTCCCTCCACTACCCCTCTAATTTGTAGTAATCTCCCCTCTAATTTGTAATAACCAGTGTGCAGATATATCTTGCACTGTGCATTTTTTACCCAGTGACAAGATGTGCACAGTGAATTTTATATAGAGAGGTATTCATTTTCACAGCTGGCGAATCACTGTCAATAGGAACTTTGATCTCCTCTGGGTTTGATCGAGATCATCTGCACTCTCACACGACCGATATAGCAGGCCTGTAACAGGAAATGGAGGATTTTCTCACCAAAGCTTTTGCACATTGTCCATATGCGATTTCCTTGCTAAATTACGCTTTAAAAAGTCAGATTTCCAAATATCACTCCACTTCTTCCCATTTGCAAATACTCCAGTAACTTTTCAATCACCAAAATGCAAACAGGCATCACTAGTTTCTGTATTCTACATAAATATTCCCCCTGAACCCTCCCCCAATGACTGACGGTGGTGAACTCAGTGAATGAAATCCTAATGAATATGAAGGTAAGGGCAGTAGTCTGTCTCACTGGAGTCTGGCACATTTGTGATGTGAAAGCTACTTGTTGCCCAGGGCAAAGGTGTTTGATGTCATTACGTACCCAGCGAGAATGGGACAAAACATGTTCTCACCGGTAGAAAAGTCCAGAGCAAGAGGAGGTAGAGGAAGCAACACACACAAAATACTGGAGGAGTTCAGCAGGCCAAGTAGCATCTACGGAAAAGTGTCCTAATGCCGATTTTCTCAACTGGTGACGTAAAAGATTTTGTTCCCTTTCTCCGAGTTCCTAATCCTTGCATTTAGATAGCTGGAGCTCAGCTCTGTCTGAGAGATCCATCGGTTCCCATTCCCTCATCAACCGGAAGCTCCCCGGGGCCCGTGTACGGATCGTGGGGCAGAGAGAGAGGGAAGAGGGCAGGACTGTCCCGGGTTTGCTGGTCACGGTGTCCGAAATTCAGAGGAATTATCTCGAAATCGGTGTTTAAGATAAAAACACGGAGAATCGCTCTTACCCGCGCCCGGCATTTTCAAAGGCTTCTGTGTACTGCGCGCATGCGTGAAACTCAGGGACGGCCTCAGCCTGACGCCTGCGCTTCAGCGTCGCCGAAATTCTTAACGCATGGCCCTATGGGTAATCACGGTGCCATTAAACATTTCTGCAAGCACCGGTTCAATGTCCATATCTCATTTTTTTTATGGGTATAGAAAAAATCTGCAGCTGTTTTAACGCAGAAAGCGGCTCCCATAAGCAATATACTCAATATCAACGTGTATCTAATGCCAAAGTAAAATGCAGATATAAAACACAGGAGATTCTGCAGTTGCTGGAAATACAGAGACGCACACACACAAAACAATTCAGAGAGCAACTAAGCAGCGGAGTACACAGGCCAGGGATGCGGAAGGGGCTCTGCCTAAAAGTTTTTTATTTATTCCTCTCCAAAATTTCTGCCTGATCTGTTGATTTCCACCTGTGTTTTGCAGAAATTAACCACCTTATTTTTTTCGACCAACCAGTTTCCAAATGCTTCTAATCTTTCACTTTTAACCACATCCTGCTGGTCTTATTCGTCCTCCTCCTCTGGACCCCATTTCTCTCTGGAGCCCCTGAATCAAGCTGGCAACTCTTTTGTTTCTGACTCTGCACCATCGAAGATTCACTCGCTAGTCTGCTGTCAAACTTCAGAGGTGCATTGTGTTACGAGACCGTTTACTGTGAGTGTCGCTTTAAGTGGCTGAGTGAGGCGGGGCTGTGACGTCAGACACAAGCTGCAGGAGCAGGAGCGGGAGAGGGAGACAAGCTGTTGGAACTTCAGCGTGTGCCTGCTATAGGCTGCAACTCTTCCATGCCCAAAAGGTACGGTTGATCTGATCATCGGCACGCAGTGCACAACGGATGTGTGACTGTCACTTCGTATCATCCATATGTGTGGATTTGCTTGAGTATCCGGTGGTATCACTTTTGTTGTCCCATACGTGGAATCGGGGTGTTCTGTGGTAATCACTTGAAGACGATATTCCTGTCACTGTCACCTGGTGATATTTCTAATCTTCGGCGACTGTTATTTCGTTTACCCAGCGTGGAATGTGTGTGGAATTCTTCGTAATGGCCTTCTCTCTACATTTTCGTGTGGATTTATAAATCTCTCCTCTCACTCACTTATTCCGTGGATTACTGAACTTTTCCACTTTACCATCTGAAGACTTTAAGCATTGTTTCTCAAGCTTGATAGTTTGGGAGCTATATATATATATATATATATATATACGCATAACACTGTTAACTTCTGTTTATTTCTTTATAAAATCTTTTATATTTGGAGTAGATACTGTTACGCACCCCGTGACGGGTCAAAGAACCAGCAGAAATAGAAAACACCGTGAACACCGTGGAGCCTGGTATTGCTGTAAACTAATGCTGTTTATTAGTAACTACGCAATACAGCAATATAAATGCAGATATATCAATCAGGTTAGCAATGATTATATGTGTGTGTGTGTGTGTGTGTGTGTGTGTGTGTGTGTGTGTGTGAATAGGAAAGCCAAGCTTCTTCACGCCTCGGGGTGAATGGAGACCGTCTGACGGTGATAAGTGAAGTTCGGTTCAGTTCGTGGGATTGAGTCGAGTAGTGATGGAGAGAGAGAGAAGGAGAGGTTTGTGTCTTCAGGTAAGCTGACGCCGTCGATAGTCCCGTCGTCCTCCGAAATCCTTTGGATGTCACCGACTGTGACACTACAAACGGGACCGTTCTTCTGTGGTGGAGTTATTAACCCAGGCGAGGGATGGACACACGAATAATTCCCCACCGGTCACAGTCTTTTCACACTGCGAGAGCCACTGATCGATGCTCCGGATCGATCTTCCAAAGCCCAACTTTTTCTGTGGACACAACAAAGCTCATTCAGTGTCCAAAACCATGTGTCTGGAGGTCTATCAGCGGACCTCCTACTTATCTCATCGTGCTGAGCCCCAGCTGTCTATCAAACAGTTCCTCCCTTCTCTCTCTGTAAGAACACAGAAGCTGACAGTGTCCTTGTAAAAGTGTAAACAAGCTTGCAGAGAAACCATAACACCATCTCTCTCTCTCTCTCTCTCTCTCTCTCTCTCTCTCTCTCTCTCTCTCTCCAATGATTACAATACAACAACCATAACTACATCAGCACTCATGAACTGAACTGAACTGAACTATATACTTTTCTATGACAATTCATTTACCCCTAGACATCGATAGAGCTTCTTTATTATTGCTTGTTATTATTCCTACACTTTTAGGTTTATTACTGCTAACTTGTTTTATATGTATATTCGCATTATTGATATGGTTTTGCTTATTTTTATTAATAAACACCTTTAGTTTGGTACCACCAGACTCCAACAGATTCTTCTTTCTCTGCTGTTTAAATACCCAGTTACGGGGTACGTAACAAATCTCCTATCTCATAGAGTGGTGACCAGTTGCAACCTGTCATGTCAGGGAGAGCAAGAGGGGAACGGCAGGGATATATTTTCATATACTGATATGGAACAGAAACATGGGCAGGGATAAGATGGGCCGAGTGGCCTCTCCAGTGAGACACGGGATTTGATACAAACTGATTTATCTTTCACAGATCCACAATATTAAACATCAGTCTAGTTTAAGGCTAACATCAGCAGAACAGACTCCTCCAATGCTCAGTGACCAGGGTTCAGTCCTGGGAGCGATGAGCAGCCGCAAGAACTGCAGAATCTGACAGTAACAGTCCCTCATGAACCCGCAGCTGCCTTCAGTCACCGTGATGGTTAAACATTTAACACGGAGCTGATTTGAACTTCCTCCCTGATGTGAAGTTGCTGGTGTTGCAGCAGCTGGGATGATTGAGTAAAACTCTTTGCTCACTCCAGACAGAAATGTGGCCTCTATTTATTGTGAACTCACTGGAGCATCACAAGGTGGATGAACTGAATGAGTCTCTTCGCACACACGGAGCAGGTGAACGGCCGCTTCCCAGTGAGAAGCTGTAGATCTCGGGCTTCGGTCTTGGCCCGAAACGTTGACTGCTCATTTACACTGATGCTGCCCGACCTGCTGAGTTCCTCCAGCGTCTTGTACGTGTTGCTTTGACCACAGCATCTGCAGTGTACTTTGTGTTCAAGCGCTGGTGAACTGACAGATAGAGCGGAACTAACGTGCTGTTCTGTTCGAGATTCCCATACACAAATCCTTTTAATTTTCTACACTGTTAAAAGTTTACAAAGCACGTCAGTGGGTGAAGGACAACATTTCAACTCAGGTAATTTTAGTCTCCATGGTGCCTGTGCTGTCTTTACGACAGTTATTTAGTTTATAATATTTTCGCTTAGTAATTCATTCAATAGTATTTTCTAGTTAGAATTAGGAGTGTTTAAAGTATATTCATTGCATGTAAAATATATCGGCATGCGATGACGTCACATCCGGTTTCGCCGCGTCTTGTGGGAAAACACCGGTTTGAAATTAGCGCGAGGGTGGGGGCTTTCCACGAGGCTCACCTGAGCAGAAGCAGTTTTGCAGGCATGAGAAATCACAGTGAGAGCAACGCTGTAAGTTAATAGATAATCGATATATTGAACTAAGATGTTAATGCCGATCCTGTTAGAAGTAACGACGGTAGATAATGTTTATGCTTTTGTTAGTTAAAGAGTCGCGGATAGTTTGCATGGAAGTGTATTTAAAGTAGTCAATGGAGCAGGTAAACTCTCCCTGTATACTGCACCTTAGTGTAATGTAGTTATAGTCACCTTTGCAAGTATTTACACTTGAAATGTGATATTAAGGAAGGAACAAATACTGTATCAATCTTGTATTGTTTTATCAACAGTTTTCACCATATGTTAATGTGAAGAGTGAACAGTAAATGGTTAGTCTTACTGCGATCTGGTTTGCATTGGCTGTGGTTTATCCGGACGTTAAATTCGACGTTATCACTTACACGCGAAGGAGAACGTTACAGTGCCTTCTGATTAAAACACTGTCACATCTCAAAACAATTTAGAGGAACAAGATTTCATCTTCTAACTGGCCACAGTTCCGGCATCAGGCACAACATCAAACTCTCTGCTTCCCTCTCTGTATCAAAATGGATCATTCCTCCCCTTCATCAGTCTGTGACTTGGCTCAGTCTGTCTGTCTCCTTCGCATTCTGAGCATGCGCCACACACCCACTGAGATCACATTTTATTTACACGGCTGTGACTAGAGACTTTCTGATTATTATGTCCCTCCCGGCATTTGACGGTGGTAAACTCAGTCAGTAATGGTATTGACCCTCAGGAGTAGGTGATTAGGCTTTTTCGTTGGAGATCGATAAACTGCCGGTAGTGTGTGTCTGGATGAGTGGGTCGTTTTCAGACTGGAAGGAGGTAGCGTTTGGAGTACCCCAGAGATCAGTCCCTGACCACAGTTGTTCACAGTTTAATGTCCTGGAGAGGCAACGAGATGTGAGATGTCCCAGTCTGCTGGTGAGGCAGAAAGTGTGGAGTAGGGGGTGGGGAGGCTATTCACATGCAATCTCGTAGCTTTGCAATCAGTACATAGTGCACTGTGGGGCTGCAGTGGCGGGATCCAATCTGCTAATTAGATTTGCTGAAGGCACTGCATTGATCGGCCGAATCCCAAATAACAACGAGACAACTTACGAAGAAGAAGTCATCACTCCGACACAGTGGTGTCAAGAAAACAACCTCTCCCTCATTGTGACAAAAACACAGGAGCTGATTGTGGATTACAGGAGGAATGGAGATAGGGAGCACATTCAACATTTCCAAGTCTGTTATTGACACAAAATGCACATTTTAATATTGATCACTACACAATGCATTTTATACATTGTTAATGACATAAAACATATTTATAGATTGTTACCGACAGAGAATCGTATAACTTGTGTTCCGTGTGTTAACTGAATGTACTTGCCTGTGATGCTGCCACAAGTCAGTGTTTCTCTGTACCTGTACCTTCCCGTACTTGTGCACTTGGCAATAAATTCAACAGGACCTGAGAAATCTCAGTGAGATTTGATCAGTGATGATCATCTTGGCCGCTCGGTAGGTCGAATGTATGAGACAGTACACTGTTAAATGCAAATCCCTGAACAGTGTTGAAGATCAGTGGGATCTTAGACTCCAAGTTCATCGCTCCCTGAGAGAGACTGCACAGATTGATCGGGTGGTTAAGAAGGCAAATGGCATGGTTGTCTTTATTAGGTGAAGCATTGAGTTCAAAAGTCGGGAAGTTGGGTTGCGGCTGATCCGAGCCTGCGGTCGTTCTGTGACTGTTTCTTTAAGAGTCCGGCCTGCGGAGGCGGGGCTAAGACGTCAGTCACAGGCTGACAGCGCTGACTGTGGACTGAACCATCAGAGAGAGAAAGCGATCTGCAGACAGGCAGTCGGCCAGGAGAGAGAGGGAGAGAGGCGGAGAGGGGGAGAGGGGGAGAGAGGGAGAGAGGGGCAGAGGGGGAGAGGGGGAGAGGGAGAGAGAGAGAGAGAGAGACTGGAAAAGCTGATCGCTTCAGTTAGTCGCAGCTGAGGCTTGGAACTCTCCTATGCCCACAAGAGTGGGTTGATCATCGGTACACGGAACCACAACGAATGTCTGTGGCTGCCACTTCGTATAATCCATAGGAGTGGGTTTTGGAATGTCTTGTGTTAACCCTTGACTGGGTATGTTGTGTGGTAACCCCGGGAAGACGGTGTTCCTGTGACAGGTCACTTTCGTTAATCGTATGTGGACGGATTCAGCGGATAAGATCTTCGTCAACGGTATTTTGAAGTAACGGCCTTTTCACCCTGTAAGACTCTAAGCTTTGTTCCCTCAGGCTCGATAGTCTGGGAATTATATTTACACATATATTCACATAACACTGCTAACTTTCCTTTATTTCGTTAAGTTACTATATTATAAATAGATATTAATAAAGAGAGTGGTTTTAACATCAAAACCAGACTCCAGTGTGAACTCTATTGCTGCTGGTTCGTTTCTAAAACGTTACAGTTCGTAACACAGTTTTATAAAACTCGATTAGACCACATCTGGAGTGTTTCATACAGTTCTGGTCGCCCCCATTCTCGGAAGGATGTCGGGGCTTTGGAGAGGGCGCAGAAGAGGTTTACCAGGACACTGCCTGGATTAGAGGGCATGAGCGAGAACGAGAGGCTGGACAAACTTGTGTTGTTTTCTCCAGAGCGGCGCAGGCTGGGGTGAGACTGGATGGACGTTTATAAGATTACGAGAGGAATAGATAGACGGGACAGACGATATATTTTTCCTGGGAGTTGAAATGTCTAATACATTTAAGGTGAGAGGAGATCTGAGCGGCAAGTTTGCCTCTTTCCACAGAGTATTGGGCAGCCGGAGTGTCTGCTTGCGGTGGGAGACCAAAGCGGTCACGTGATCCCGTTTCCTGTTCACGTCTTACCGCAGATCTGCTGCATCTGCGGGTCACTGCTCTACGTGACGTGCAGCTTCATGTTTCCCCGTTCAGTCACGACAGTGAGATCCGGATCTGTCACGTCCTCTCGTTGTGGTGGACAGTATGCTTTTTTCTGCAATATTTTCAGCATGTTTCATTTCACTGTTTTTATCTGCTGAAGTACAGCCGATGTTTCTGGGTGTCGGACCCACTTATGTGAGAATTTAGCCTTTTCTATTTCTCTGAGCTTCTCATAAATGTCTACAGTTCAGTTAAGCTTCACTCCACTACTTCCAAAGCAACAACCCGGTCAGTCAAAAAGTTCCACACAATTAAAATATTTTATTACATCGTTTTTTTTTAATTTTGTACTATTTATATAATTTAAGTATGTAATATTTATATTCTTATATTAAATCATAATTGTTAAAATCTATAGTTATGAATTAGGTTCTATTGCTGCCGCAGAGACAACGAATTTCATGACAAATGCCGGTGCTATTAAACCTGATTCTGATATTGATCTGGGATACCCACCACCGGTCACCTGATCCCAGTTACCGCAGATCGTAATGAGAGATTGAATCCTTTTCCATTTATTTCCTTTCCACAGAAATGACAACAGTTCAGTTTCCTTCTGTGGTTCCAGAGCAGAAGCTCAGTCTGTCTAATATTTCCACACAATTAAAATGGGGAATTCGTTTGTTATCATCACGTACTGAGCTACAGTGAAAATCTTGCCTGACGGACCATCCACACAGATCGATACATTACAACAGTTCACTGAGTTGATATACGACAGAACAATAACTGTAACAAAGCATTATGGCTGCAGAGAAAGTGCAGTGCAGACAGACATATGGTGCCGGGTCACGTCGAGTTACATTGTGAGGCCGAGTCCATTTTATCATTCATTTGGCTTTTAAACACAGACAGGAAGCCGCCATCGAGCTTGTCATTCCTAATAACTGCAGGTCTTCTTTTTTTCTCACTTTCTCGTGGCACTAGACAGGGATGTCCATTAACCCCTTTATTATTTAATCTTGTATTGGAGCCTCTAGCTATAACACTACGTGAAGCTAAAAGTATTCTTGGTATCTCTATGAATGGAACCATACATAAGATTTCTCTTTATGTAGATGATCTTTTGGTTTTTATTTCAAATTTTGAGGAATCAATTCCTAATCTTTTGGAAACACTTAAAGATTTCGCTAAATTTTCTGGATTTAAACTTAACTTGAATAAAAGAGTATTTTTCCATTAAATGTCCCTGTTAGTGTATATAATGATATTCCTTTTAGAACTGTTAATACATTTAGATATTTAGGTATTATAGTTACTAAAAAATATAAAGATCTCTATAAAGCGAATATAGTTCCTTTAATGGACTTAATGAAACAATTTTCTAGATGGAATCCACTTACTTTTTCTTTAATAGGTCGTATTCATGCTGTGAAAATGATTTTACCTAGATTTTTATATATTTTTCAAAATATACCTATCTTTTTAGCTAAAAAAATTTCGATCAAATTGAAAACCATATCAGCAAGTTTGCTGACGATACTAAACTGGGTGGCAGTGTGACATGCGAAGAGGACGTTAGGAGAATACAGGGAGACTTGGATAGGCTGAGTGAGTGGGCAGATACTTGGCAGATGTCATTCAATGTGAATAAATGTGAAGTTATCCACTTTGGAAGCTGGAACAAGAGGGCAGAGTATTGTCTGAACGGTGTCGAGTTAGGTAAGGGAGAAATGCAAAGAGACCTAGGAGTCCTAGTTCACCAGTCAATGAAGGTGAATGAGCAAGTGCAACAGGCAGTGAAGAGGGCAAATGGAATGTTGGCCTTTGTTACAAGGGGAATTGAATACAAGAGCAAGGATGTTCTTTTGCATTTATACAGGGCCCTGGTGAGACCACACCTGGAATATTGTGTACAGTTTTGGTCTCCAGGTTTAAGGAAGGACATTCTGGCAATTGAGGAAGTGCAGCGTAGATTCACTAGGTTGATTCCTGGGATGGCAGGGCTGTCTTACGCAGAGAGATTGGAGAGATTGGGCTTGTACACGCTGGAATTGAGGAGATTGAGAGGGGATCTGATTGAAACGTTTAAGATAATTAAAGGATTTGATAGGATTGAGGCAGGAAATATGTTCCAGATGTTGGGAGAGTCCAGTACCAGAGGGCATGGATTGAGACTAAGAGGTCAGTTATTTAAAACAGAGTTGAGGAAGAGCTTCTTCTCCCAGAGAGTTGTGGAGGTGTGGAATGCACTGCCTCGGAAGACGGTGGAGGCCAATTCTCTGGATGCTTTCAAGAAGGAGCTGGATAGATATCTGATGGATAGGGGAATCAAGGGATATGGGGACAAGGCAGGGACTGGGTATTGATAGTGAATGATCAGCCATGATCTCAGAATGGCGGTGCAGACTCGAGGGGCCGAATGGTTTACTTCTGCATCTATTGTCTATTGTCTATTGTCTATCAACTGTCATTTCATATTTATAAAATAATGGAAGGAAGCCATATAGCATAATTCAAATTATGATATTTGGCAAAAGAACCCCATCTTCTCTCAAATTCGAATCGAGGATCAAAGGTTCTACTTCTATTTTTTCCACACTAAGACATAACATTCCTTGAGAAAACGAGTCAATTAATGTAGGGGAAGAAATATCTTTCCATTTTAATAAAGTAGCCCTTCTTGTCAGTAGTGTAACAAATGCAATTACATGTTGATCTGAAGATGAAATACCCTGAATATGATGTGGAACTATTCCAAATAGAACAGTCAATCTATTAGGTTGTAAATTTATTTTCTGAGCTGTAGAACTTGTAGAAAATAAAGATTTCCAGAACTATTTTAATGAAGAACATGACCAGAACATATGTGACAAAGTAGCTACTTCAGTTCTACATCTATCTCAGCAATTGTCTATACTAGGAAATATTTTAGATAGTCTCTCCTTTGTTAAATAATAACGATGACTAGTTTTACATTGACTTAAACAATGGTTGGCACATATAGAAGAAGAATTTACGTTTTTCAAAACTCGAAGCCAATCTTCATTAACAAAGGTCATAATAAGTTCTCTCTCCCAATCTTGTTTAATCTTTAATGATAGGTTCTCGTTTTGTAACAAAAATAAATTATAAATTCTGCCAATGGAACCTTTCACGAAGGGATTCACTTTCAAAATTGTATCCAACAAATCAGATTCTTGTAAACATGGAATCTTAGGTAAATATTGTTGTAAAAAAGTCTAAACTGAACATATTGCAAAAAAATGTGTATGAGCGAGAGAAAATTTGTTAATGAACTCTTCAAAGATCATAATGGACCATCACAAAATAAATGGGTAAAAGAATGGATCCCTTTATTTTTCCATAGGAGAAAAATGGGGTCAGTTGTTGAAGGTATAAATGAGAAGTTTCGATGTAAAAAACTAGTCATCTTAAGTTGTTTAAATTTCTTAATGAAACGAAACTGAACCCAAATCCGTAGGGATTGTTTAATAACCGGGTAAAGATTTAAATTTGGAATTTTAGAGAGATGTAAAAGTAATGGAGCTCCTAATATTGAAGTTAAATGAAATTATTTAACTGCTTTTAATTCCAAATCAACCCATAACGGATTTTGGTTCTTATCAAGCCAATATAACCAAAAACAGAATTGTCTAATGTTCACAGCCCAATAATACTCTTAAATTAGGAAGTGCAAGTCCACCATCTTTTTCAGATTTTTGTAAATTATACTTATTAATTCATGGCCTCTTATTGTTCCAAATAAAGGAAGAAATAAGTGAGTCAATTTGATCGAAATTTTTTTAGTTAAAAAGATAGGTATATTTTGAAAAATATATAAAAACTTGTATGTGGACGGATTAGCACACAACAAATAGAGAGATATTTGTAATCCAGAATGAAACGTATAGAAAAGACCGTTACATCAAAATAACCGTCGACGATGTTCTTATTCGTTGAATCCGTCCACATACCAGTTTACAGCGAAAGTGACCTGTCACGGAATACCGTCTTCCAGGGGTTACCACACAACATACCCAGGCAAGGGTTAACACAAGATATTCCAAACGCCACTCCTATGGATTATACGAAGTGACAGCCACACACATTCGTTGTGTTTCCGTATACCGATGATCAACCCACTCTTGCGGGCACAGGAGAGTTCCAAGCCTCAGCTGCGACTAACTGAAGCGATCAGCTTTTCCAGTCTCTCTCTTTCTCTTATGGTTCAGTCCACTAGACTTCCTGACTGGGAGACCTAAGTCAATCCGGATCGGGATCAGCATCTCCAACACCATCACACTGAGCACGGGGGCTCCCCAGGGTTGCGTGCTCAGTCCACTGCTGCTCACTCTGCTGACCCACGACTGTGCTGCAACTCACAGCTCGAACCACATCATCAAGTTCGCCAATGACACGACCGTGGTGTGTCTCATCAGCAAGAACGACGAGTCAGCTTACAGAGAGGAGGTGCAGTGGCTAACGGACTGGTGCAGAGCCAACAACCCGTCTCTGAATTTGAACAAAACAAAAGAGATGGTTGATGACTTCAGGAAGACACGGAGCGACCACTCCCCGCTGAACATCGACGGCTCCTCGCTGGAGATCTTTAAGAGCACCAGATTTCTTGGTGTTCACCTGGCGGAGAATCTCACCTGGTCCCTCAACAGCAGCTCCATAGCAAAGAAAGCCCAGCAGCGTCTTTACTTTCTGCAAAGGCCGTGGAAAGTCCATCCCCCCCCCCCAATCCTCATCATATTCTATAGTGGTTGTATTGAGAGCATCCTGAGCAGCTGCATCACTGCCTGGTTCGGAAATTGCAACATCTCGGATAGCAAGACCCTGCAACAGATAGTGAGGTCAGCTGAGATGATCATCGGGGCCTCTCTTCCCGCCATCACGGACATTTACCCAACACGCGGCATCCGCAAAGCAAACAGCATCATGAAGGACCCCACGCACCCCGCATACAATCACTTCTCCCTCCTTCCCTCTGGGAAAAGGCACTGAAGCATTCGGGCTCTCACAACCAGACTATGTAACTGTTTCCCGCAAGCTATCGGACTCCTCAATATCCAGAGCCTGGACAGTCACCTTACTGCCCTATTGTCTTGTTTATTATTTATTGAAATGCCTGCACTGTTTTGTGCACTTTATGCAGTCCTGGGGAGGTCTGTGGTCTGGTGTAGTTTTTTTTTTCTTTTCTGTGTTATTTTTTATGTGGTTCAGTCCAGTTTTTGTACTCTGTCATGTAACACCATGGTCCTGGAAAAAAAAAACACGTTGCCTCATTTTTACTGTGTACTGTACCAGCAGTTATGGTCGCAATGACAATAAAAGTGACTTGACTTGAATCGGCAGCATCTGCGGATTTGTCCCCGAGGCCCCGCCCATGTTCTGATGACGCAATAAGCACACTGCGCATGCTCACATTCCCGGGCTGGGCAGTGATTTTTTTTCTTTGTGTTGAAGCGGGTCTGGAGCGGTGGATTGTCCACGGGATCCGGATCGGGAGAGGGTCCTCGCCCCCTCGGGCGGCGAGCCGGGGGGGCCGGTCGGATCATTCTCTGCGGAGCGGGACCGACAAGATCCATGCGGTGAGTATTGAGTTCGGTCCCGACCGATGCTGGGCAGTGAGTCCCAGTAACTTCCCCGAACTCGCGGTCTCACCCCGCTTCCTGAACAAAACCTACCGGGGTCTGTCCGGGTTGTGAGACCTTCACCTCGAACCTGGGGATATTTTCTACGATGTGTTGATAAAAGTTGGTTCAGGGAGAAGGGTAAATGCCAAAGTTCCTGTTGCTCTATCTTTGTCATTTTAGTACATAGTAGTATGTACTGTTAATGCTGTATCTGTGTATTGCCGGAGGGCCATCAGTGATCGTCCTTGATCCCTGCTCCCACCCGATCCATCTGCTTAATCCCTGCACATCTGGTTCAACCTCTGTCCAGCCTGCAACCCACCACCTCGATGATAAATATCGACAATCTCTCTTCTACCGTTGCCGTCATTGTGAAGTCTTTTCCCTCACGGAGTTATTTCTGAAATCAGTGTTTGTTACCTGGAACTGCCAGAGGATTTATTTAATGCAGAATGAGGAAGGATAAAGACAGTCATCACAATTTTAGTTTCAAAGTTACCAAATGGCCGCTGTGTTAATCTATGTCAGACGGTGACTCTCAGTATTTAAAGTTGAGTCTTATTTCCTATTTTGGTCATGTTTGGAGAGGCAATTCCTCTGTTGCCAGGAACAGCCACAGGATCTGCAGGGAGTGGTGCACAGTTTTATCGCTCTCCGGTCATTTCCTCTCATTGAGAGTTAGTGGCCTCGGGAGCAGATGTAACAGACTGATAGTGGGTGCGGAGGATGTTGTGAGCGTTCACTGTGTCGACTGTATTAACCCTGTGTTAGAATGAAGAGAAAACTAATGAATGTGGGACTTACCTTTGTGCAACTTTGTTCAGGCCGTCACAAACATCTTGTGATCAGTCAATAGTTGTGCATCATTTAAAGTAAAAAGAGAAAATGCTGGAACCGTTCAGCAGATCGGGCAGCATCAGTTCTGATAGTGAGTCTTCCACAGTTTCTCTTTCCACACATCCAATCTGATGTACCGAGTTTCCAGCATTTAATTTCAATTTGAAATGAAAAGCCTGTTATTCCTGTTAGCCCACAGGAAATGCGACGGCCAATTGTACTGGGCAAGATCTCATTTAACAATCGGATAATGATAAAATGCTTTCAGTTTATCTGCTGGAGACAATGTGAAACGTATTCCTGCCTGCTGGTGACCCACGCCCAGGTTTTCCAGCCCGATATCTGGCCCAGTCAGAGGATTATCAGCTTCCCATTCTGACACAGGTTGATGCAGGAGTGTTAGTTTTTGAACTCTGAATGGCCGACACACTGCAGCATTGTACCGGCCGCAAGGGAGTCCTGGGAAATTGGTGCTTGGACTGTAAACCTGGGGTGTAGACTCCGAGTATATGGAACTGTCAGTTTTTGGGATTTGACCAGGTCATTACTTCTGTAGCTGGGGCTGAATGTTCCTCCTCCCTCAATGAATCAGAAGTCTCGGGTTGCTGGACATTGGTTGTGGGGGAATCCCTGATGTGGGGACGATGTGTGAGGATTCTGGGGTCGGTAAGTGACACGTTCAGCTGTGTGACCCGATCACAGATTGTGACCCTGGTGAAATGGATCTGGGGATCAAGCTGCTCGGGCTCATGAGGTGTTGAGAGAGTGTTTCTGGTCTGGTCTCAGTTGTTTCTTTCTGGGGTTCCTTTGGAGGCAGTCACTGCTAATCTGAGTTCCTATACCATCCCTCACAGGGAAAGGAGGCCATTAAATGTTTGCAGCAGTAGAATTGGACCCAGCGGTTCAGTGTTCAAAGTGTATTTGGAAATTTCCCCTCACTGTCATCTGTCTGTTAGTCAATGGTCATGGACCTGAGTTCAACGGAGTTACGAGGGACAGTGGGGGTGGGGTGATGCTTGTTTAAGGAAACCTACAGAATGCTGAAACGCCTGGATACAGTGGACATGGAGATGATGTTTCCATTAGACGGTGAGTCTGGGATCTGAGAACACAGTCCCAGAATAAAGATGCTTCCCTTTAAAATTGAGATGAGGAGAATATCAAGTAAAGGGTGACTGATCTGTGGAAGTTGTTGCCACAGACGGTGGATGAAGCTGTTGTTGGGGTATATTTATGGCAAAGGTTAATATATTTGTGTTTGTTCCTTGTATCTTCAGGGTTACAGGAGGAAGGCAGGATTTTGGTGTTGGAATGAAATCAGCCATGGTTGAATGATGAGGCAGACCAGATGGATCAAATCACATAATTCTGTTCCTGACTAAATGATGGCTCCTTCTTATCCCATATTGTTTTGTGACGTGTGAGGAACAATTACAGATTTGTTCACTCAGATCATTATATTTGTCTTCAATGTTTAAATTTCAGTGAGTTTTATTTTTCGGAACATTGAGCAGTAATGTTTTGTTCTCCTTTGTGTTGTTAACATGCTTTATTATTTTTCATGTTAAAGCTAGATCTGCAGTGAGAGATTTATTGGAAGAAAAGCCCACAACTGGAAGCAAACCACAACTGAAGACGAGGGAACAGCAACAAGTGAACCAGCCCGAGGACTGAGAGCACCGACTGGAGAGAACCCATCTGACTCAGGGTTTCCATTGATTCAGTCAGGAGAAAGTTTGGTGAGTCTCATTTACTCAAACACTGGTCCTTTAGATATTATATACCTGTACAAAGAAAGGTAGGAAATGGTTGGGGTGATACTGAATGTGCCCAGAGGTACCAGTTATGCCTCTATCAGACCCAGTTATGATCAGTCCAGGTCTGGTGATGTGCTGTCAGTATCCAAGCTCTTTAAAGTCACTCACATTCCCTCAGTGTTTGCTCATTTCAAGGTCTTGCATCTTGTGAAGTAGCTTTTGGACACTTCTGAGTGGGGAGACTGAAACAAAGTGGAGAGTTTACACTTAATATCTTTCAAAAAGTAATTCTTTAAACTTACCTGCTGCAAACTTGCTTGGCCTTTTCTCCCTGGGGTGATGGAGAATGAGAGGTGACCTGATAGAAGTGTATAAAATGATGAGGGGTTCTGATCATGTGGACAGCCAGAGGCTTTCTTCCCAGGGCTGACATGAGGGGGCATAGTCTTAAGATGCTTGGCAGAAGGTAGGGGGGGGGGATGTCAGGGGAGTTTTTCCACACAGAGTGGTGGGTCTGGAAGGCATTGCTGGCAACGGTGGTGGAGCAGGATACAATAGGGTATTTTAAGAGACTCTTAGACAGGTACATTGAGCTCAGAAAAATAGTGTTATGCAGTTGGGTAATTCTAGACAGTTTCTAGAGCAGGTTACAAGGTTGGCAGAACATTGTGGGCCGAAGGGCCTGTATGTACAGTAGACTTCTATAGAACTGTACACAATACTCCAAATTTGGCCTTACCAATGCCTTGTACAATTTTAACATTACATCCCAACTCCTATACTTAATGCTCTGATTTGTAAAGGCCAGCATACCAAAAGCTTTCTTCATCACCCTATCCACATGAGGTTCCACCTTTAGGGATCTATGCACCATTATTCCTAGATTACTCTGTTCTACTACATTCTTCAATGCCCTACCATTTACCATGTATGTCCTATTTAGATTATTCCTCCCAAAGTGTAGCACCTCACACTTATCAGCATTAAACTCCATCTGCCATCGTTCAGCCCACTCTTCTAACTGGCCTAAGTCACTCTGCAAGCTTTGAAAACCTACTTCAGTATCCAAAACACCACCAACCATAGTATCATCTGCATACTAACTAATCCAATTTACCATCCCATCATCCAGATCATTAATGTATATGACAAACAACATTGGACCCAATACAGATTCCTACGGCACAACACTAGTCACTGGCCTTCAACCTGACAAACTGTTATCCACCACTACACTCTAGCATCTCCCATCTAGCCACTGTTGAATCCATTTTACTACTTCAATATTAATACCTAACGATTGAACCTTCCTAACCAACCTTCCGTATGGAACCTTGTCAAACCCTTGTCAAACAAGTTTCAACCTCTAGAACATCTGGACAGCGAAGATGCATACATCAGGATGCTGTTCAGTGCAGCTCAGCATTCAATAAGTCATCCTGGAATCAGTAAGTTGCAAGAACCTGGTGTCAGTACATCCTTCTGCAATTGGATCCTCGATTTCTTCAGTTGCAGACGCCAGTCAGTACAGATTTGCAAACAAATTGCCAGATTAGCCATCAGTACGTGTATACCGTAGGGTTTATGTTTATTCCCTCTGATTTTTTTTGTGCTTCTGACTTTGAGGCTATGCACAGCTCCAATGTCACATTTAATTTTGCTGAAAACATCACTGCCATTGGATGAATCAAAGGTGGTCACAAATCAGCATAGAGGAGGGAGACTGAAAATCTGTCGGAGTAGTGCCAACTACTCACTCAATGTCAGCGAGACCATGGAGCTGATTATTGACTTCAGGAAGATGAACCCATGGATCCCAGAACCAGTCCTCATTGGAGGATCACAGGTGCAGAGGGTCATCACATGCTGTTACCATTTCAGAGGATTTTTCCCAGGTCCAGTATGTGAGTGCAATTATGAAGAAATCATGATAGCGCTTCTACTTCCTTAGAATTTTGCGAAGAATCGGCATCTAAAACTTCAACAAACTTCTTCAGAGGTTTTCTGAAGAGCGGATTCATTGGTAGCATTAGGATATGAAAATCCAAATGACTTTGAATGTAAAATCACACAAAAGGATAGGAGACACGGATAATTCCCTCAGGGTAATGCTGTTCAAACCATTGAGCTCATCTACACGGAGTGCTGTCACAGGTGTTAGGAGAGACGCAGGCTTGTACTGTGAGTGTTGAAGCCACACACACACACACACACACACACACACACACACACATATAAATAACATTGTTAACTTTTGTTTATCTTGTTTAAGTTGCTATATTATAAGTGGATATTAACTAAGATAATGGTTTTAACATTAAAACCCGACTCAGTGTATATGCGGCTAATTCCCTCATGGTAATGCCGTTCACACCGTTGAGCACATCTACACGGAGCGGTGTCACAGGTGTTAGGAGAGTCGCAGGCTTGTATGGTGAGTGTTGAAGCCACACACACACACACACACACATAAATAACATTGTTAACTTTTGTTTATCTTGTTTAAGTTGCTATATTATAAGTAGATACTAACTAAGGTAATGGTGTTAACATTAAAACCTGACTCAGTGTATAATCTATTGATGCTGGTACGTTACGAAATAGTAACAAAATTGGGGGCTTGTCCGCGACGTGAAAAAATTTGGAACTTATTGATTTGTTGATGGGCTGCTTCCGTTTGGATCGACTTGTGTGGTGAAACCAGCAGCAATGAATATTGGGGAATTTCGTTGTGTCGTTGAGGTAGATAGTCGGATTTATTTATTACGCAATCTGAACTGCACTTGCTCTATAAATACAACACAACATTGTTTTAGTTTTTCCTGACGCAGCACCTTGATATACCTATGTATTGAATTGCCTGCACCGAATGGCACGCAAGAAAAGCATTTCACTGTGTCTAGATTGACGTCGCAGTAGAAGGTTATCAGTTCTGGAATGAAACTGATAATGAAACTGATCAATTTGTCAAATGGATATTGAAGGGCAGACAAAGATCAATATTAAGGTTTGGGCTGATTACCATATATGGATGAGTAGGGCTGATATATTCACAATGAGTGTCGGGGGTCTCGAGAGAGTTGATGTAGAGGAAGACAAGGTGATGGAATTTCAAACGCCAGTGAATGTATACAAGCAGTTTGATAACGTGGTGTTTAATACGTTCTGAATACCTCCCTTCACTGACGGGAAAGGTCATGATGCAATTATATATAGCATTGGCCTGATTAGAGTATCTTGCTGGTCCTGCTTCCCATAAGAAATGTATGTAATCTCAGTGGAGCCTATACCCAGGGGTTTTCACCAGTCTGTTGCCGAACTTGCGGCTTTTCAGGTTATCTGCGGATAATCTGCCATAGCCTCCTTCAAGTGGAGGAGTGGGAGTTATTTCATTCAAACGTTATTAGGGACATACATGTTTTGGGTAGTGGGAACCTATTCTCCATATCATATGCATCTGTAGCGAAGTGCAAAGGCAAAGTTTGAGTGGAAATTCAGTTTTAGTGTAAGTTAGTGTAAGGTGGTGACTTTCCTCATTTCAGTTTGAAGTAACGGATCTCTGTCAAACTGTAAATCTGCGGCCGTGCCAGATATTGTGAAATCGTATGAACAGATGTCACAAGATTGACAATAAGAAACGGTTTTGGACGTGGAAATGCCTCTTTTCTCAGTTTCACTGAAGAATGGGAAGGGAGGGGGGTGAACATCAGAGGAAGACGATGGGAAGGTGAGAGACGGAAATGGGAGTCGGGCTGGTAAAGGAAAATGGTGGAGGGGTATAATTATCGGAAGTTCTAGAAGGCTCTCTCACTATATCTTCAAACCTGCCCTTCCCTCTGGTGACTCTTCTCCTTCCCTTTCATCCAAGGCCTTCTGTCAGAATCCTATCAGATTCTCCCTTCTCCAGTCCTTTAGCCAACCGACCTCCAGCTCCTTGCTTCACTACCCCCCCCCCCCTCCACCCCCGAAACATCGCCTATACTCAGGCAGTAGTGATAGGAGACTCTATAGTCAGGGGGTCAAACAGGTAATTCTGTGGACACAGGAAAGAAACTCGGATGGTAGTTTGCCTCCCAGGTGCCGGGGTCTGGGATGTTTCAGATCGCGTCCAAGATATCCTGCAGTGGGAGGGAGAACAGCCAGAGGTCATGGTACATATTGGCACCAATGACATAGGTGGGAAAAGGAAAGATGTCCTGAGAAAAGACTATAGGGAGTTTGGAAGCATATTGAGAAGAAGGACCCCAAAAGGTAGCAATCTCGGTATTACTGCCTGTGCTACGCGACATTGAGAATATGAATAGAATGAGGTGAAGGATAAATGAGGCCCTGAAGCAGGAGGCAGGGATTCAGATTTCTGGATCATTCGGACCTCTTTTGGGGCAGGTGTGACCTGTAGAAAAAGGATGGGCGGCACTTGAATCCCAGGGGGACCAATATCCTGGCGGGGAGGTTTGCAAAGGCTGATGGGGAGAGTGTAAACTAGAATTGCTGGGGGTGGGAACGGAACTGAAGAGACTGGGGAAGAGGAGGTTGGCTCACAAATAGACAAAACTTGTAGATAGTGCGAGAGGCAGCTGATAGAGAAGTGAGGTGCTCAGACGGACGCTTTGAGATGTGTCCATTTAACTGCAAGGAGTGTTGTGAACAAAGCGGATGAGCTTAGAGCGTGCATCAGTACTTGGAGATATGATGTGATGGCCATTACAGAGACTTGGTTGGCTCAGACACAGGAACGGTTACTTCAAGTGCCGGGTCTTAGATATTTCAGAAAGGACAAGGAGGGAGGCAAAACAGGTGGGGACATGGCACTGTTGCTCAGAGATAGTGTCATGGCTGCAGAAAAAGTGGAGGCCATGGAGGTGGTGTCTACAGAGTCTCTGCGGATGGAAGTTAGGAACAGCAAGGGGACAATAACTTTACTGGGTGTTTTTATAGTCCGCCCAATAGTAACAGGTATATGGAGGAGCAGATAGGGAAACAGATCTTGGAAAGGTGTAATGATAACAGAAATACGAGGAAATCCGCAAATGCTGGAAATTTAAGCAGGAGAAGGGGGTCATCGTTGGGGGTGGGAGCAGCCTCCAACGACTCCACACAAGCTTCGATTGTGACTCTCGTCTCCCCTTCCACCACCAGCACTCTACAATCCACTGCCCCTCAGATCCCACCGTTAACCGCTGGAAACTCGGAGCCTCCATCTTTCTCTCAGCCCAACCCTCCCCTCTCCAATGACTCAATCAGCCTCCCTCCCCCTCCCTCCTCTGATCCCGGCTCTCATCCGTGCCGGGTCTTTGCCATCCCCTCTGACATTCCACTCTTTGAGGCAGAACGAGCCGTCCTCAGTAAGGGCCTCGCCTTTGTCCCCCTTCGCCCACACCTCAGCGAGTTCCGCCTACGCCATGACGCTGAACTCTTCTTCCGCCGGCTCTGTCTCCGAGCTCACATTTTGGCAAGGTCTCTCCCATCCCCACCGATGACCCTTTCTCCCGTCTTCAACCCCCCTCCTCTTCATAGACACCCCACTCTGGTCTTCTGCCTGATCTGGATCTCTTTATTGCTAACTGGCGACGGAACGTCAACCGTCTCGACTTCACCACTTCACACCTTGTTCCAATTTCAACCTCACTCATTCCGAACAAACTGCTCTCCACTCCCTCCTCACCAATCCCAACCTCACTATAAAACCCGCTGACAAGGGGGGCACTGTTGTAGTCTGGCGTACTGACCTCTACCTGGCCGAGGCACAGCGGCAACTCGCTGATACGTCCTCTTATTTACCCCTCGATCATGACCCCACTAAGGAGCACCAGGCCACTGTCTCCCACACCATTACCAACCTTATCAGCTCTAGGGATCTCCCATCTACTGCCACCAACGTTATACGCCCCGCACTTCCCGTTTCTACCTCCTACCCAAGATCCACAAACCTGTCTATCCAGGTAGTCTCAGTGTCTTAGCTTGCTCCTACCCCACCGAACTCATTTCTGCATACCTTGACACTGTCCTATCCCCCCTTGTTCAATCCCTTCCCACCTATGGTCGTGACACTTCTCATGCTTTGTATTTTTTCAATGATTTTAAGTTCCCTCGCCCCCACTGCCTTATTTCCACCATGGGCGTCCAGTCCCTATATACCTCCATCCCTCACCCGGACAGTCTCGAAGCTCTTCGCTTCTTTTTGGATTCCAGACCTAACCAATTCCCCTCTACCACCACTCTCCTCTGCCCAGCGGAATTAGTCCTAACTCTCAATCATTTATCCTTTGGCTCCTCCCACTTCATCCAAACCAAGGGTGTAGCCAGGGCACCCGTATGGGTCCCAGTTATGCCAGCCTTTTTGTTGGCTTTGTGGAACAGTCCATGTTCCAAGTCTATACGGTTATCCGTCCCCCTCTTTTCCTTCGCTACATCGACGACTGCATTGGCTCTGCCTCCTGCACGCATGCTGAGCTCGTTGACTTCATTAACATTGCCTCCAACTTTCACCCTGCCCTCAAATTTACCTGGTCCATTTCCGACTCCTCACTCCCCTTTCATTATCTTTCTGTCTCCATCTCTGGAGACGGCTTATCTACTGATATCTACTATAAGCCTACAGACTCTCAGAGCTACCTGGACTATTCTTCTTCCCACCTTGTCTCTTGCAAAAATGCTATCCCCTTCTCGCAATTCCTCTGTTTCCGCCGCATCTGCTCTCAGGATGAGGCTTTTCATTCCAGGACGAAGGAGACGTCTTCCGTTTATAAGCAAAGGGGATTCCCTTCTTCCACCATCAACTCTGCTCTCAAACGCATCTCTCCCATTTCCCGCACATCTGCCCCCACCCCATCCACCCGCCACTCCACTCGGGATAGGAATCCCCTTCTCCTCACCTACGACCCCACCAGCCTCCAGGTCCAACATAATTTTCCATAACTTCCGCCACCTCCAGCAGGATCCCACTACCAAGCACCTGTTTCCCTAGACCCCTCTTTCTGCTTTCTGCAGGGATCGCTCCCTATGCGACTCCCTTGTCCACTCGTCCCCACCATCTCTTCCCACCGATCTCCCTCCTGGCACTTATCCTTGTAAGCGGAACAAGTGCTAAACCTGCCCTTACACCCTCCCTCACCACCATTCAGGGCCCCAGACAGTCATTCCAGGTGAGGCGACACTTCACCTGTGAGTCGGCTGGTGTGGTATATTGCGTCCGGTGCTCCCGGTGTGGCCTTTTAGATATTGGTGAGAACCGCCGCAGACTGGTCGACTGTTTCGCTGAACACCTACGCTCAGTCCGCCAGAAAAAGCAGGACCTCCCAGTGTCCACACATTTTAATTCCACGTCCCATTCCCAGTCTGATATGTCTATCCATGGGCCCCTCTACTGTCAAAATGAATCCAAACTCAGTTTGGAGGAACAACACCTTATATACCGGCTGGGTAGCCTCCAACCTGATGGCATGAGCATTGACTTCTCTAACTTCCGTTAATGCCCCCCCCCCTCCCCTTCTTACCCCATCCCTGACATATTCAGTTGTTTGCCTGTTCTCCATCTCCCTCTGGTGTTCCCCCTGCTCCTTTCTTTCTCCCTCGGCCTCCCAAAACCATGATCCTTTCCATTCTCCAGCTCGGTATCACTTTCAACATTCACCTTTCCAGATCTTAGTTTCATCCCAACCCCTCCGGTCTTCTCCTATCATTTCGCTGTTCCCCCTCCCCTCACTACTTTTAAATCTTCTACTATCTTTCCTTTCACTTAGTCCTGACGAAGGGTCTCGGCCCAGAACGTCGACAATGCTTTTCCTTATAGATGTTGCCTGGCCTGCTGTGTTCCTGCATTTTGGGTGTGCTGTTTGAATTTCCAGCATCTGCAAATTTCCTCGTGTTTCCACAACATAAAAGACAGGACACCAACAGGATCCGGGACAGCTTCTTCCAGCAGGCTATGAGAATGATTAATTCATGCTGACAAAATCGTATTTTATGTTCTATTGTTGAACATACTATTTATTATAAATTACTATAAATTGCACATGCATATTTAGACGGAAACTTAAAGATTTTTACTCATGTATATGAAGGATGTAAGTGTACCTATCTTGGTCAACCATTTTCCAGCCTGTATTCCACCATATCAAAGATATATACACCATCTCGGTTAACATCTGTCCAGCCTGTATCCCATCAACGATTATATATCAACAATCTCTCTTCTACCGTTGTCTTATTTTTGCCTCACAGAGTTGATACTGAAATCGGTGTTTGTACCTGGAACTACCAGAGGGTTTATTGAATACAGCACGTAGTAAGTTAAAGACAGCCATTGCGATTTCATCTTCAAAGTTAAAATGTCTGCTGTATCAATCTTTGTCGGAAGGAGGGTTGAAAGCAGAGAATACAGATTGATAATGGGGTGGGATGGATGTTGTGAGCATTGACTGAATTATCCCTGTATTGAATTGAAGAGAAAACTAATGAACATTGGTATTACATTTGTGCTAATTTGTTCTGACCGTCACAAATATCGTGTAATCAGTTAATAGTTGTGCATCATTTAAAGTAAAAAGAGAAAATGGTGGAAACATTCAACAGATCGGGCAGCGTCTTGGACAGTCCCGGTTCAGATACTGGGTCTTCCACAGTTTCTCTTTCCACTGATCCAATCTGATGTACCGAGCCTGCTGTTACCCCGCGCCCAGGTTTTCTAGCCCGATCTCTGGCTCAGTCAGAGGATCATCAGGTTCCCGTCCTGACACAGGTTGATGTCGGAGTGTTGCTGTTTGAACTCTGAATGGCCGAGACACTGCAGCACATTACTGGCGACAAGGACTCCTGGGCGAGTTGCTGAGTGAGCTGTTACCTGGGAAACACTGGGCCTATATAGCTGTCAGTATCTCTGACCCAGTCAGGTTCCCGTTCTGCCACAGGTTGATGTCGGAGTGTTGCTGTTTGAACTCTGAATGGCCGAGACACTGCAGCACATTACTGGCGACAAGGACTCCTGGGCGAGATGCGGATTGAGCTGTTACCTGGGAAACACTCGTCATTTAGACCTATCAGTATCTGGGATTTGGCCCAGTCAGAGGTTCATCAGGTTCCCGTTCTGCCACAGGTTGATGTCGGAGTGTTGCTGTTTGAACTCTGAATGGCCGGGACACTGCAGCACATTACTGGCGACAAGGACTCCTGGGCGAGTTGCGGATTGAGCTGTTACCTGGGAAACACTGGGCATTTAGACCTATCAGTATCTGGGATTTGGCCCAGGTCAGTACTTCCACAGATGGGGGCTGGATGTTCCTCCTTTCAGAGTGTATCAAAAGCCTCGGGGTGCTGGGCATTGGCTATGGGGAAATTTCTGATTACACCACGCAGTGTGAGATGCGGGGACGATGTGTGAGGATTCGGGGGTCGGTGAGTGGCAGATTCAGCTGTGTGACCCTGTGAGGTTAGGTCCTGAGATATCACAGTTTTAGATCCAAGTACAATGGCCCCGGGGTTCAAGCTGCCCGGGTTTATGAGGTGTTGAGCCAGTATTTCTGTTCTGGGCTCAGATGTTTGTTTCGGGAGTTTCTTTGGAAGAAATGACTGCCATACCGAGGAGAGGATGAGTTAGCACCCCGTCCCTCACAGTGAGAGGCTGTGAGTAAATGGGCTGTACCGTGTTTGCAACAGTAGAAATAGACCCGTGAGTTTGGTGTTCGCCCCTCATTGCCTCCTGTCTGTCAATCGTTGGAAATGAAGCAGATGTGTTCAGTACAACTGTGGCTCTCGTGGTTCACAAGAGTAATCGCAGGAACGAGAGGGTTTCTGTACGGGGGGGGGGAGTGATTGACAAGTCTGTGGCCTGAGGTGGGAGATGAGTTAGATCAAAGAGTTGATCTGAACGTGCATGTAACGAGAGCTGAATAACTCGTCTCCTACCTTTGGCCATGAACCTATCAATCACTCTTACTGTCGGCCAACTCTGGAGGTCCAAGATGTCGAATTCTGCAAAGAAGGGATGCGTTTGCTCCACGACCGCTGGACTAAGCGTGTAAATGTAGGAGGGGACTATGTTGAAAAATAAATGTGCTGGGTTTTCAAAAATTGACTCCATCTACCTTGGGTCACGAACGTATCAATCACCGCTCGTATGGCAAGCATTTGATGACTCTGGGCCTGTACTCTATTGAGTTCAGAAGTATAGAGGGGGACGGAGTCTTATTTAAACCCACAGAATGCTGAACAGCCTGGAGACAGTGGACAGGTGGAGGATGTTTCCATCAGACGGAGAGTCTGGGGTCTGAGAGGACAGCCTCGGAATAAACAAGCTTCCCTTCAAAACTGAGAGAAACTTCTTCAGCCAAAGAGTAATCGATCTGTGGAGTTTGTTGCAACAGATGGTGAATGGGGCTGTCACTGGGTATATTCACGGCAGAGGTTAATATATTATTTATCGCTAACTATTGTCATGTTTTGTTAGCCAGAACTATCAGAGTATTATTGTAAACAGCACGTTAAAAGCCGACTTTACAATTTTAGATTCTTCGATTCAAAATGGCTGCAGTGTTAAACTTTATCATAATTAAACTCACGATGCTGAGTTTGTTATTTCCCTTTTCGGTTATTTTTGGTGAGCCACTTCCTCTGTTTCCAGGGTAACGGCCCACTAGAGCTGCAAGAAGAGTGGCACATTTTTTTATCGCTCTGTGGTCACCGCCTCTCAGTGCAGAGACAGTGGCCTCAGGAGCAAATGCAACAGTATGATAGTGGGAGGAAAGGATACTGTGAGCATTGACTGTATGGGATGAACTGAGAACACAGAAGCAGAGAAACATAGAGAACCCACAGCATAATACACTGGCCCTTCGCCCAACAGTGCTCTCCCAAACATGAACCTACTTTAGAAATTTCCTAGGGTTACCCATCAGCCCTCTTCTTTTTATCTCCATGTACGTATCCAAAAGTCTCTTAAAAGGCCCTGTTGTATCCGCCTCCACCACCGTCACCGGCAGCCCATTCCACGCACTCACCACTCTGAGTTAAAAACTTACCCCTGACATTGCCTCTGTACCTTCTCCCAAGCATCTTAAAACTGTGCCCTCTCATGTAAACCATTTCAGCCCTGAGAAAAAGCCTCTGACTATCCACACGATCTATGCCAGTCATCATTCTATTAGGTCTCCAAGAAGAAAAGGCCGAGTTCACTCACCCTATTCCCATAAGGCATGCTCCACAATCCAGAGAAATCCTTGTAAATATCCTCTGCACCCTTTCTATGGCTTCCACATCCTTCCCGTAGTGAGGCGACCAGAACTGCACTCCAAGCACAGAACTCCAAGTGGGGTCTGACCAGAGTCCTATATAACAGTAAGATTACCTCTTGGCACTTGAACTCAATCACAAGGTTGATGAAGGCCAATGCACCGTATGCCTTCTGAACCACACAGTCAGGCTGCGCAGCATTTTTGAGTGTCCTATGGACTCAGACCCCAAGATCCCTCTGATTCTCCTCACTGCTAAGAGTCTTACCATTCATACTATATTCTGCCATCATATTTACCTTCTAAAGTGAACCACCTCACACTTATCTGGGTCGAACTCCCATCTTCCACTTCTCAGCCCAGTTTCGCTTCCAATCGGGGTCTCGCTATAACCTCGACAGCCCTCCAAACGATCCATAATACCCCTAACCTTTGTGTCATCAGTAAATGTACTAACCTATCCCTCCACTTCCTCATCCAGGTCCTTTATAAAACTTACGAAGAGAAGTGGTGCCAGAACGTATCCCTGAGGAACAGCACTAGTCAGCGACGTCCATCTACAAACAATTTTGCGTTCTGTGAGCAAGACATTTCTGAATCCACAAAGCAATGTCCGCTTGGATCCCATGCCTCCTTAATTTTTCAATAAGCCTTGCATGGGTTCCTCATCAAGTGCCTTGCTGAAATCCGTATACACTACATCTACTGCTCTACCTCTGTAAATGTGTTTAGTCACATCCTCAGAAAATTCAATCAGGCCGGTAAGGCACAACCTGCCTTTGACAAAGCCAAGCTGTCTATTCGTAATAATTCCTTGCCTCTCCAAATGTTCATAAATTCATGAAAAAGAGCATGTGAAGTTGAATTCCTTATTTCCTATTTTCAGTTAGTTCTGCTGAGCCAGTTCCTCCATCACCAGGGTGACAGCCCACCAAAGCTATGGAGTGTTGAACATATTTATCGCTCTCTGGTCACCGCCCGTCACTGACCTCAGGAACCGGTGTGGGTGCCCGGATGCCTTGAGCATTCACTGTATGGAATATATAACGTTTCTGTTGCAGTAAATGGATAACTAATGAATGTAGGGATTGCATTCATGCAAATCTGTTTAGGATGTCACAAACAGGGTTCAACAGGGATCACTCTCTCCACAATTCCCTTGTTCATTCATCTCCCCTCACTAATCTTCTTCCAGATACTTATCCCTGCATAAGCCTAAGTGCTACAACTGCCGTACCCCTCCTCCCTCACCTCCATTCAGAGACACAAAGCAGTCCTTCCGGGTGAGGCAACACTTCATCTCGAATCTATTGCTGGGGACATTTATTGTGTCCCGTGCTCCTGATGCGGCCTCCTTTACATTGGTGAGACCCACCATCAATTGGGAGACCGTTTCGTCGAACATCTCTGTATGATCTGCCACAAGGGGGACTTTGAGTGGCCGGACATTTTAATTCTGATTCCCATTCCGACGTTTCGATCAACGGCCTCCTCTTGTGTCAAGATGAAACCGCCCTTAGGGTGGAGGAGCAACACCTTAGTGATCGTCTTCACATAAAACAAACACAAAGGCCGGCAGATGTGTGGAGACGGAAGGGATCGAGGGAATGTGGATCGGACAGAAACATGTGGCTGAGATGGGAGAGCAGCCGCCATCTTGTTGTAGGTTTGAGGGGCTGAATGGCCTCTTCCTGCTGTTTTTCACTTGGTGTTTCAGTGTTCCTGTCCAGTGACGCTCCGGAAGAATGTGAATAGAAAAAAGTGTTTATAAACATAGAACTGATTTCAAATAGCCTGCACAATTCCTTTTCAGGTGGGAATTGTAACGGCCCACTATAGCTGCAAGAAGAGTTGCACATTTTTTATCGCTCTGTGGTCACCGCCTCTCAGCGTAGAGTCAGTGGCCTCGGGAGCAAATGTAACAGAATGATAGTGGGAGGAAGGGATGCTGTGAGTATTGGCTGTGTGGGATGTACTACACCAGGGTAGGAATGAATTCAGAACTAACATATTAGTTGGGGTGTGATGTTATTTACAGTTTAGGGAGGCAATCAGTTTACTATCTGTGCATTAAAATGAAGAGGGAGAAAATACCCCAGTTGCAGGAAATTTAAAGTGAAGCGCAGAAAATACTGGAAACGCTCAGCAGATCGGCCACATCTTGGACAGTCTCAGTTCTGGAACTGGGTCTTCCACCATTTCTCCTTTCAGAGATGTAGTCTGATGTACTGAGTTCCCATCATTTTCTACTTTATAACTTTACATTTTGTTCCTGCTACAAGATCCCACACAGCGATGACACAGAGATCAAATGTGCTCGGTTTATCTGCTGGGTTCCGGCTGAAGTGTATCCGCATCCTCTATACAGACCGGGGAACCAGCCTGAGCCCCAGCCCCGGCAGAGGGTCATTAGGTTCCAATTTCATCGTACTTTGTCAATCGGAAATGGCAGGAACACCACGGTAAATCACCGGCACCAAAGCATCTTTGTATGGGTGATGATATTGAGCCGGTGACTCTGAGGATATGGAACTGGCAGTATACGGTCTTCAGTCCAGGTTGGTAATTCTGCAGCTGGGATCGGAATTTTCTGAGTCTGTAGTGAAGCTGAAATCCCGGGCGGTTGGACGTTGGTTATGGGGAAGTCAGCATCTACACTGCCCAATAGGAGATCATATCTGGCAAGTATTTTGGAGGTTATTTAAGAGTTAACTAGGGAATTGGGTGAAGTTGGTCAGTGATGTTGCATCTGAACTTTGGTAAAGTCTGTAACAAGATCCCACATGTCAGCTGATCGGGAAGGTTCGGTCACGTGGGAGTCACGGGGAGCTGGCGAGGTGGATTCTCACCGGGCTCGATGACAAGAAGCAGAGGGAGATGATTGAAGATGAATTTAGCGAATGGAGGCCTGTGACAAGTGGGGCGTGCGTGTCAGTGTCGAGACCTCGTTAATGTGTTATTCGTGCCATTGATTTGTATATGAATATATATATATGGCACGATATCAAGTTTGATACTAAATTCGGGAGTCTAGTTGATATTGCAACAGGTTACAATAAATTTCAAAGATTGAGACTAAGAGGTCAGTTATTTAAAACAGAGTTGAGGAAGAGCTTCTTCTCCCAGAGAGTTGTGGAGGTGTGGAATGCACTGCCTCGGAAGACGGTGGAGGCCAATTCTCTGGATGCTTTCAAGAAGGAGCTAGATAGATATCTGATGGATAGGGATATGGGGACAAGGCAGGGACTGGGTATTGATAGTGACTGATCAGCCATGATCTCAGAATGGCGGTGCAGACTCGAGGGGCCGAATGGTCTACTTCTGAACCTATTGTCTATTGTCTATTGTCTATTATCTTGGTTAGTTATGGAGATGGTCTGAGAAATGGCGAATGGTTTTCAACTCGAACAAGAGAGGGTTGGAGCATTTGGACAGTCAGTCCAGGGTGGGGCTGGTATAGTGAATGGGAGGGCACGGAGTTTTGTGGAACAGATTGAGTAACAAAAAAAAATCATTAATATGCAACACAGACTACAGTGCAGATAGAGAACAATACCTGACTCCTACACAGAACTCAGCTCTGATACAGGGTCCTCCACCTGAAATAATTCCATCATTTTTGTTTTATTATGTTAAAGATGTTTTGTCAACTTGCTGTTTTGTATGTATGGCGTGTCTACATTGTGTTTAACAAAGGTGCGATGTTACAAGCTGCTAATAGCCGGGTAAATACTCAAGTACACGTACAAACAGGCCGGATGAACTCAGCGGGTCGGGTAGCGTCCGTTGAAAGGAACAGTCAACGTTTCGGGCCGAGAGCCCTCGTCAGGACAGGGACAGGGGCACCATAAAGAAGGTGGGGGGAGGGTGAGAAGGAGAAGGCTGATAGGTGCCAGGTGAAAAACCAATCAGAGGAAAGATCAAGGGGTGGGGGAGGGGAAGCAGGGAGCGGATAGGCAGGAAAGGTGAAGAAGGAATGTAAGGGGAAAGCACTATGGGTAGTAAAAGGCAGGATCATGAGAGAGGTATATGAGGTGTATGGGATCCTGTTGAAGGTGGCGGAAGTCGCGGAGGATAATATGCTGGATCCGGAGGCTGACGGGGTGGTAGGTGAGGACAAGGGAAACACGGTCCCTGTTGTGGCGACGAGAAGATGGGGTGAGGGCCGAAGTGCGGGAAATGGAGGACATGCGTGTGAGGGAATCACCCCACCACTAAGGACATTTTTCCCTCTCTACCCTTCTCTGCTTTTCCCAGGGATCATTCCCTCCGTGACTGCCTTGTCCATACGTCCCTCCCCACAGATCTCTCACCGGGTACTAATCCCTGCAAGCGTAAGTGCTACACCTGTCCCTACACCTCCTCTCTTACCACCATTCTGGGCCCCAAGCAGTCCTTTCAGGTGAGGCAACACTTCACATGTGTGTCTGTTGGGGTAATCTATTGCGGCCTCCTCTACATCAGCGAGACCCGACGCAGATTGGGGGACCGCTTCGTCAAGCACCTCAGCTCGTTCCGCCACAACAGACAGGATCTCCCGGTTGCCACCCACTTCTTCACATTCCCATTCGGATATGTCCATACATGGCCTCCTCTACTGCCATGATGAGGCCAAACTCGGGTTGGAGGAGCAACACCTCAGCCCCTTGGTATGAACATCGGATTCACCTCTCTCATGATTCTGCCTCCTTCTACTACCTATAGCAGTAGTAAAGGGTACCCACACCATTTACATTCCTTCTTCACATCCTGCCTATCCCCTCCCCAGGCCCTTGATCTTTCCTCTGATTGTTTTTTCACTTGCACCTTCAAACTCACCCCCAGCTTCATTATAGGACCCCTGCCCCCTCCTTCCTCAGTCCTGACGAAGGGTCTCGGGCCGAAACGTTGACTGCTCATTTCAACGGATGCTGCCTGACCTGCTGAGTACATCCAGCCTGTTCATACGTGTTGATTTGACCACAGCATCTGCAGCGTATTTGTCTTTAAATACTCAATAACATGTTGACCAGAGTTTAGGAGATAATAATGATCTTAAAATACTTCCGGAGAAAATGTAGTGGTTCTGGACAAGATGTCACAATGTTATGTGTGACATTGCATTGTTCAGGATGTCAGAGTGATTCTATATAGACTCAAATCATATATTGCCATTGGTGTCAATGCCAGACGATGTTAACCTGAAAGAAGACGGTGAGAATCAGGTGTGACTGAGAAACCTGTATAATCCAGTGACGAGAGGAATAGAAGTCTCATCGTCAGCAGAATTGTTTCAGCCCACACTGCTGGAACACTTGTCCATTACTCACCACAGCGCCACCAGTGGCAGGAGGACCAAAGCAGTGGGAGCTGTCTGCTCAACCTGGCTTGCCATTCCGGAGACTCATCACTCCCGGTCCAGGACACAAGATTGGTTCCTAAAAGGGAATTGCCTGCAATGCAGAGAGTAGATACCCTGGAGAATCCTGGCCCAGTGTACAATGCATGGAGAGATCGGAAATGGACATTGTGTGACTGTGGGTGGATGGGTGCAGGTGGATCCGGCCATGACAAAGCTTCAGTGGATCGGCCCAAGATGTTTGGAAGTGTTTGTCTCCGTTTAGAAACAAAACAGTATTCTCCTTTAATTAATGTCTGTCCCTCCTGTTGTTTTGTTTTGTTATAGAACAGTAAAAACTGATCACACCTCTCACCAAAATGGGTCAAGGTTCGAGCAGTGGAAGAGCTCCAGTGACGTCAGCATCGGGAAAGGACACGGGTATGTTGGCGAATTATTTTAAATTTATAAACACACTGCTGATTTTATGTCTGGGTTTAATTCAACATTGGCAATTCACAAAATATTCGTGAAAACTGAGCAGAGAGATGAGAGAGAGCGTTAACATCTCTGGGGAAACACAATCACACGTGGAAGGAGTACATTTACCGTCT
Source organism: Hypanus sabinus (assembly GCF_030144855.1). Lineage (NCBI taxonomy): Eukaryota > Metazoa > Chordata > Chondrichthyes > Myliobatiformes > Dasyatidae > Hypanus > Hypanus sabinus. The sequence goes on from NW_026779420.1 coordinate 893,351, forward strand.
GCTCCTGCTCCTCCGACAGATTGTGATGCACACTAAAATGGCGAGTTACTCCAGAAGACAAGACATTCTCCGAAAGATGACAGTTTTGGGCAACACAAAGATACAAAATATTGGCTGAACTCAGCAGGTCAGGCAGCATCCATGGAGAAGAATAAACGTATGATATTTTGGATCAGGACCACGGAGAACAGAAAGTAATGTAACAATATCTAGAATTTATGTTGCCTCATTTCCAGCCCGATGAAGGGCCTTGGCCTGAAACGTTGATTGTTTATTCTCCTCCAGAGACGCTGCCTGACCTGCTGAGTACCTCCAGCATCTTGTGAGATATTCCAGAGATTTGCATCGGAAGGGGATTACCAGGCAGGCAGACAGTAGCGCAGAGCAAAGCGCAGGTGATGGGCAGTACCAGGAGAGTGTTGTTGATGGTTACTATATTCCCAGGAATTGGCAGAGTCTTTTGCAAGCAGAGAGGTATATTCCCGGGGACTAGAAAGAGCAGCCTTCAACAGACGGTTGAGCTTTACCGACTAAGGTAACAATTCCCTGAATCACCCACCCCACCCCACAGTCTACAGAGGAGTTACACTCTTCCCATTGGTGCAATGCGATGTCAGTCACTAGTTACACCCAATAACAGAGATGGACCATCCAAGAAGGCATTACCCTCGTTGAGGGCATCTCATACTCCCGCCACGAACAAATTTGTCAAAGCGGAACAAATCCCAAAGTAAATGCCCCATTTTTGAATTATTTCAATATCCCTCCGAGGGAAGCTGGGGTTTTTTAAGAAGCTTCGGTCAGTGTCTGATGTATCGTTGAGAGGTATGAGGAGACCACTCGGCCCACTGGATTGCTGCCATCTCCCTGGGGAGGGAGGGAACCCAGCAGGAAGAGGAGGGAGGGTGAATTAACTGAGAGGATAAATATGGTGTTAGGGGTTGAGTAGGATGGAGTCTGAGAGGTTGTTTGCCCCGGTGGGGGCTCAAGGAGCAGGATGCGGGACGGAGCCCATTGACAGTGGGAAAAAGAAATGAGGGGCTCGTCTATGGAAAAGTCTGAGCCCACAGTGGTGGCGAGCAGAGATATTCACCTCTTCGGTGGGCAAACAGTGGGCGACTGTATGCTCATATTGTTAGTCATATTGTTGTCATATACAGAATTGTATAATTGCTGTTCTGTGTGTTATCTGAATGTACTTGCCTGTGATGCTGCCACAAGTCAGTGTCTCTCTGTACCTGTACCTTCCCGTACTTGTGCACTTGGCAATAAATTCAACAGGACCTGAGAAATCTCAGTGAGATTTGATTAGTGATGATCATCTTGGCAGCTCGGTTGGTAAAATGTAAAGAAGATATAACATAGAAATCTAAAGCACGTTACAGGCCATTCATCCCGCAATACTGTGTCAATCGTGTAACCTACTCTAGAGATTGACTACAATTTCCTTACAGCATAGACCTTTATTTTTATAAGCATCGTGTACCTGTCTAAGAGTCTTTTATAAGACCGAATCTGATCCACCACTACCACCGTCACTGCCAGTGCATTCCACACACCCATCCCTCTCAGTGTGAAAAACTTACCCCTGACATCCCCCTGGTACCTACTTCCAAGCAGCTTAATATTATGCTCCCTCTTGTTAGCCATTTCAACCCTGGAGGAAAAAGTCTCTGGCTATCGACACAAGCAAAACCTCTCATCTTAAACACCTCTGTCAGGTCACCTCTCATCCTCCATCGCTTCAAGGAGAAAAGGCCAAGTTTCCTCAACTTATTCTCATCAGGCCTGCTCCCCAATCCAGGCAACATCCTTGTCAATCTCCTTTGCACTGTCTCGATAGCATCCATATTGTTTCCTGTAGTGAGGTGACCAGAATTAAACACAGTACTCCCAAGCAGAGTCTGATCAAGTTCTTAGAACAGATCCCAGTGGAGCGCTGTTAGTCACAATCATCCGTGGAGAATACGAACCATCTACAACCAACCTTCACCTTCTGTGGGCAAGCCAATTCCGGATTCACAAAGCAATGTCTCCTTGGATCCCGTACCTCGTTATTTTCTGAATGAGCTTTCCCTGGGGAACCGTAGCTAACCTCTTACTGCAATCCATATACAGTACTTCCACTGCTCTACCTTCATCAATGTGTTTTGTTACATCCTCAAAGAATTCAATCAGGTTCATAAGCGTGACCTGCCCTTGCCCCTTGCAAAGCCATGCTGACTATCCCTAATCAGACCATGTCTCTCCAAATGTTCATAAACCCTGCCTCTCAGGATCTTCTCCAGAACTTGTCCACAACTGAAGTAAGACTAACTGGTCTGTAATTTCCTGAATTATCTCTACGCCATTTCTTGAACAAGAGAGCATCATTTGCAACCTTCCAATCCTCCGGTACTTCTCCCCACCTAATTGCTGATGCAACGATTATCATCAGAGACTTAGCAATCTCCTCCCTCGATTCCTACAGTAGCATGGAGTATATCTCGTTCAGTCCCGGTGACTTATCTAACTGAATACGTCGCAAAAGATCCAGCACTTGCTCTTTCTTGAAGTCCATACACTCATGTGTTTCAGTCTGCGGTACGTCATCCCCACAATTGCCAAGGTCCTTTTCACTGGTGAAAACTGAAGCAAAATACTCAGTATCTCAGAATATTTCAATGATCGGCAGGTTGAGAAACATTTTTTGAGAACGTAGCGGTGAAATTTAACCAAGCTAATTTGCCATTGCTGGCGACCCCCCGTGGATTTATTGTACTTGCATGATGCTCCCTCAACTCCAATAATGATTGTTACAAAAGTCGGTGATATGTATTCCATCCTTTATTAGCAATCAGTAAACATACAATCTTGAAGTGATGAAACTGATCTGTACCCAAACATAAATTCATCGTATTTGAGTTAATAATAACAAAATATATGACATCGGTCAGTCCCCAGCTGTATACTGCATGGAAAAAGCAAACTATGTAACTGATTCCCTTTGCATTTATCACACTCCCACTGATCCGACTTGTTACCATAAAAAAAGCATCATAAATACACAACGCAGAATACAATGCTGATAGAGAACAGATACATGGCTCCTGCACACAGGCTCAGCTCTGATACAGGGTCCTCCACATGAAATATTAACATACTCTCGTCTTGTTGAATAATTCCATCATTCTGTTTTAATTATATTGACATTTTTTTCCAAACTGACTGTTTTGGATATATGGCGTGTCAACATTGTGTTTAACAAGGTGTCATATAACTAACTATCTGATAATAGCCAGGTGATATGCTCAAAGAAATCTTAACCAAGTTTTGGTGCTATTAATAGTTTTAAAGTCCTGCCGGAAAAATTATAGTGGTTCAGGACAAGATGTCATGGTGCTATGTGTGAGATTGCATTGTTCAGGTTGTCAGAGTGTTTCTGTATAGACACAAATCATATATTGCCATTGGTGACAATGCCAGGCGATGTTAACCTGAAAGGAGACGGTGGGAATCAGTTGTGACTGAGAAATCTGTATAATCCAGTGACGAGAGGAATAGAAGTCTCATCATCAGCAGAAATGTTTCAGCCCACACTGCTGGAACACTTGTCCATTACTCACCACAGCGCCACCAGTGGTAGGAGGACCAAGGCAATGGGCGTTGTCTGCTCAATCTGGCTTGCCATTCCGGAGACTCATCACTCCCGGTCCAGGACACAAGATTGGTTCCTAAAAGGGAAATGCCTGCAATATAGCGAGTAGATACTCTGGAGAATCCTGGTCCAGTGTACAATCCATGGAGAGATCGGAAATGGACATTGTGTGACTGTGGGTGGATGGGTGCAGGTGGATCCGGCCATGACACTTGTTCAGTGGACAGGCCCAAGATGTTTGAAAGTGTTCACCTCAGTTTAAAAACAAAACAGTGTTCTGTTTTAAACCCCAATAATGTTTGACCCTCCTGTTATTTTTTTTTTGTTACAGAGCAGCAAAAACTGAAAACTCCTGTCCACAAAATCATTTTAATTTATAAATACTCTGCGGATTCTCCGTCTGGGTTTAATTCAATAATGGCAATTCTCCAAATATTTGTGAAAACTGACCAGAGAGATGAGAGTGAGAGAGTTGACATCTTTGGGGAAAACACAGTCACACGTGGAAGGAGTACAGTTACCGTCTGCTCCTGCTCCTCTAACATATTGTGATGCACAGTAAAATAGCGAGTTACTCCAGAAGACAAGACATTCTGCAGATGCTGAAAGTTTTGGGCAACAAAAAGACACACAAAATATTGGCAGAATTCAGCAGGTCAGGCAGCATCCATGGACAGGAATAAACAGTCAACATTTCAGATCAGGACCACGGGGAACAGAAAGTAATGTAACAATATCTAGAATTTCTGTCCCCTCATTTCCAGTCCGATGAAAGGCCTTGGCCTGAAACGTTGATTGTTATTCTCCTCCAGAGATGTTGCCTGATCTGCTGAGTACCTCCAGTATTTTGTGAGATTTGCCAGAGATTTGCTGAGGAAGGGTTTGACCAGGCAGGCAGACAGTAACCCAGAGCAAAGCAGTGGTGATGGGCAGTACCAGGAGAGTGATGGTGATGGGTTACTATATTCTCAGCAATAAGCAGAGTCCTTTCAAAACAGGGAGGTATATTCCTGGGGTCATGAAAGAGCAGACTTCAACAGATGGAACTATACCACCTCCTACACCCCCGTCAACCCCTACCCTCCGGCCCAAACCCGTTCTCCCACATATATATTTCGGACTGTTTTGTTTTTTTTTTAAATTTTTATTGAGTTTTCAAATGATTACAGAAAGAAAAAAAAAATATCTACCCTTCCCCCCTCCCCTAACATTCCTATAGAAGAAAATAAAAAGAAAAAGAGGAAAAAAGAAAGAAAGAATGCCTGTATATCGGAAGATCCCCACATGCTCCATGGAATTCATAATAACTTTAGTATATATATTTATTTCTTTCCCCAAATAACCAATTATTTTATCTTCGGAGCACCTATATATTCAATCCTGTCTTTTGTAAACAAGTGCGCCAAATTTTTAAAAATGTTTCATATTTATCTCTTAAATTATAAGTAATTTTTTTCAAGTGGAATACAGCTGGAAATTTCATTCTTCCAACGATCTATACTTAAGTATGAATCTGATTTCCAAGTAACTACAATAGCCTTTTTGGCTACTGCCAGTGCAATTTTTATAAATTCTTTCTGATATTTATTCAATTTGGGTTTCGGTTTTATCCCTTCAATATCGCCGAATAAAAATAATATCGGGTTATGTGGAAGTTGTGTTCCAATAATTTGTTCTCTTAAATTTGTCCAAAAAGGTTGAATTTTAGAACAAGACTAAGTAGAATGTAAAAAAGTACCAATTTCTTGGTTACATCGGAAACAATGATCAGATAAATTTGGTTTTAATTTATTTATTTTTTGTGGTGTAATATATAATTGATGTAAAAATTATATTGCACTAATCTTAACCAGACATTTATTGTATTTGTCACACTATCAAGACATAGTCTTGACCAATTTGTTTCTTCCTTTTTAATATTCAAGTCAATTTCCCATTTTTGTCTTGACTTATGGATTCCTTGTTTAATTGCCTGTTTTTGAATCAAACTATACATATAAGAAATATTTTTTTTAGTTTTTCCTTTTTGAATTAAGTTTCTATTTCATTAGATTTTGGCAATAACATTGTTTCACCCAATTTTTCTCTTAAATAAGCCCTTAATTGGAACTAGCAAAAAAGTGTTGATTGATATTTTATTCTTTATTCTTTAATTGATCAAATGACATTAATATACCTCCTTCAAAGCAATCTCCTATATATCTAATCCCTTTCTGAAACCAATTATATAAAAGTTGATTACCATTGTAAAAGGAATAAGTCTATTTTGAATTAAAGATCTCTTTGCTAATAAAGATTTCTTTATCTCATCATCAACATTTATCTTATTCCAGAAATCAATCAAAAGTTTTAATACAGGAGATTCTTTCTTTTCCCGTATCCATTTAGATTCCCATTTATATATAAAATCTTCTGGTGTATTTTCTCCTATTTTATCTAGTTCTATCCTAATCCATGCCAGTCTATCTTTCTCAAAAAGATGCAATAAATCTAAGTTGATTTGCTTTATAATAATCCTAAAAATTTGGAAGTTGTAACCCTCCTAGATCAAATTTCCACGTCAATTCTTGATATTCTTGACATCGTACCTTTCCAAAGGAACTTCCTCACATATTTATTTAACTCTTGAAAAAACTTCTGGGGTAGTTGTATTGGTAGTGATTGGAATGAGTATTGTAATCTAGTGAATAGGTTCATTTTTATGGTATTTACTGTACCTACTAATGTTATTGGTAATATCATCCATTTATCAAGATCTTCTTGATTTTTTTTCAATAATGGTAAATAATTTAATTTATATAAGTTCTTTATATCATTATCAACTCTTATACCTAAATATTTTATACCATTTATCGGCCAACTAAATTGAGTTATTAATCGACATTGACTATAATCTCCTTTAGTAAGAGGTAAAATTTCACTTTTATCACAATTTAGTTTGTAGCCTGATATTTTCCCATACTCTTCTAATCTAGAGGATAATTGATGCAACGAGTACAATGGGTTTGTTAAATAAAACAGAACATCATCAGCAAATAAGTTAATCTTGTATTCCTCCTGGCTACCTCTGAAACCCTTCTGGGTCCATTCTAATTAATTCAGCTAATGGTTCTATCCCCAACACAAATACAGCAGGTGATAATGGACAACCTTGCCTAGTTGACCTTGTTAACTGAAATGGTCTTGAAATTTGACCATTTGTCACTACCTCAGCTTTGGGATTATTATTTAAGGTTTTAATCCATTTTATAAAGGATACTCCTAATCCATATCTTTCTAATACCTTAAATAAAAAATCCCATTCAAATCTAACAAATGCTTTTTCTGCATCTAAAGCAACTGCCACACTCATTTCCTCCCTCTTTTGAGCCAAATGAATTATGCTAAATAACTGAGTTACGTTATCTGCTGATTGTCTATTTTTAATAAATCCTGTTTGATCCATGTGTATTAATTTTGGTAAGTATTTAGATAATCTGTTAGATAAGATTTTTGCGATTATTTTATAGTCAGTGTTTAACAAAGAAATAGGTCTCTATGATGTTGGCTTTAAAAGATCTCTATCTTTTTTTGGCAATACAATTAAAGTAGCTGTCGAAAAAGATTCTGAACGTTTACGCATTCTTTCCGCTTGGTGTATTAACTCCATAAAAGGAGGAATTAATAAATCTTTAAACTTTTTATAAAATTCAGGTGGAAAACCATCTTCTCCTGGGGATTTATTACTTTGAAATGATCATAGAGCTTCTTCGACCTCTTTTAATGTAAAAGGCATGTCTAATCTCTTCTGTTCTTACAAATTCAATTTTGGAAGAGTTATTGAAAGTTTCATTAATTTCCAAAGGTTTATAAGTAATTTTATTTACTCTTGTTCGAATTGCATTTATTGTTTTAGAAGTCTGGTCTGTTTTTAACTGCCAAGCAAGAACCTTATGTGATCTTTCACCTAGTTCATAATATCTCTGTTTACTTCTCATAATTGCTTTTTCTGTTCGATATATCTGAAACGTATTATATTGTAACTTCTTATTAACAAGTTGTCTTCGTTTTTCTTCTGTCATATATCTTTGAGATTCTTTTTCTAATTTTGTAATCTCTTTTTCCAATTGATCTATTTCTATCATATATTCCTTCTTAATTTTATTAGTATCTTATTATCTGACCTCTCAAGTATGCCTTCATTGCTTCCCACAATATAAATTTATCATCAACTGAATGTGAATTTGTATCTAAAAAAAACTGAATCTGCTTTTTCATAAAATCACAAAAATCTTGATGTTTTAGTAATATAGAATTAAATCTCTATCTATAAATTGATTCCTCTTTATCTATCATTATCATTGTCATTATCAATGATCTGACAATATTCTTGCTTTATATTCCATATTTTTCACTGTCTTGAATATTCGTTAATAGGATGTCTATTTGAATAAAATGAATCTCTTACTTTTGTGTTAATTCTTCTCCATATATCAATCTTTCATCAATGATAAAGTTAATTTTGCTACTTTTGATTTTGTGACAACCTTTGTTGATCTATCTAAAACTGGATCTAGACAAAAGTTAAAATCTCCACCTATTAATATTTTGTCATGTGTGTTAATCAAATTCAAACAGACGTCGTATAAATTTTACATCATTTTCATGTGGTGCATAAATATTGATAAGAGTCCATAGTTCTGAAAAAAATTGACAATGGATAATTAAATATCTCCCCGCTGGATCAATTAATACATTTTGTATTTTTATTAACCAAAATTGCAACTCTTCTCCCCTATGAGTTAAATGAAGCTGCAATAACATTTTCAACCCAATCTCTTTTTAATTTCTGATGTTCTTTCTCTATTAAGTGTGTTTCTTGTAAAAAAAAAGTATATCTATTTTCATTTTTTAATGTGTGTTAAGATTCTTTTTCTTTTCACCGGTCCATTAAGCCCATTAACATTAAAACTTTGAAAATTTAGTAACTTAGTCATTATTTTTAATTGGGTTACTCCAATCTATAATAATACCTAATCTTTCAACTTTCGTGGTACCTTGGGGAATCTTTTTAAACATTCTCCATGTTGCTATGTGTGTCCCCACCGATCATCCAGGCAAAAAAAGATAGAAGAAAAATAGATTATAAAGAAAAAAACAAAATACCCCCCTACAAATGTTGTGGATAAAAAAGAACACAACATTCCCCCTATCTGTTGTACGGGTCATGACAATCACCATGATTACACACGTGAATCCCGTAGCAATCCATCCAAAACTCCTCCAGCTCCCCCATGACAAAAAAAAAGTATATATATGAGAAGAAAAAAAGAAAAAAATACTACTCACAATTAATATTTCTCAAATTTTGCCTTTCGCCCCCTGTATCATCCTTAAATGTCCATCAATTCCATTCACTGTCTCTGTCTCCATCTTTAATCCATTACGCTTGGAAATCTCTATGTGTAGTTAGCGAATAACGAGGAGTTTTCGTGCAAATTCATCCGCTTCTCAATAATCAGTAAAAAATCTTTTTCCATCCTCCAAAAAAATTTTCAGTGTTGCTGGGTGACGCATTATGAATTTATAACCCTTTTCCCAAAAAGCTTTTTTCACTGGGTTAAATTCCTTCTTTCTCTTCAAAAGGTTATAACTTATATCAGGATAGAAAAGAACTGCTTTCCCTTCTATCACCAATGTCCCTTTACTCTTTCTGGCACATTGGGCAGCCACCTTCAGGATCTTTTCTTTATCTTGGTATCTTAAGCATTTTATCAAAATTGATTGTGGATTTTGATCAGTTTGATGTCTTGATCTTAAGGCTCCATGAGCCCTTTCAATTTCAATTAGAGTTTCTTCTTCAATTTCCAAGTTTTCAGGAATCCATTTTTCAAAAAAAAATATTGGATCTTCTCCTTCTATATCTTCTTTAAGTCTAACAATCTTAATATTGTTTCGTCTGCTAAAATTTTCTAGCTTATCCACTTTTTCCAACAATTGTTTACTTTCTAATGTCCAGGCAGAGATATTATCTTCCATTTCATTCATTCTTTCAACCATGTCTTCCGTTGTGGCTTCCAAGTCTATAATTCTCTTTTCCATTTTTTCCTGTCTTTTTATCATTTTATCAAACATAATCTCCATATTTATCTTTTTTTTTGATTTCTTTAAATGCGTTCAATATTTTCTAATTTACGCATTATTTGCATCAAAGTTTTTTCTATATTTCCAGAAAAACTTTTACCTCCATCTTCGTCTGATTTATCCAGAGAATCTGAATCTGCCACAGATTCACTTTCACTTCCGGTTTCAATCGGTACTGGGATTTGTAGTTCCGGTTGTTCGCGTTTGCGCATGCTCCTTCCTTCGCGTTTGCGCAGTTCTTGTTGGTCTTTTTCTTTGAAATGGTCGATGTTGCCGCAGTTTCCTGTTCTGTATCACCGCAGGTGAAATGTACCTGAGCCCCGGTTCTCTGGCAGCAGCGGCCTTTGATTCTGTTCCAACTTGTGTTGTCTTCACGCTAGTAGTTTTCTTCATCTTCTGTTTGTGAGACACAGTTTGAAACAATCCAGAGTAGTTTATAAGTAACTTTTAGAAAGTATTTACTAACTTTTCTTCACGTAAACATTAATTTACTGATTCTTCACGGGAGAGCTGGTTTCCCGCGTCTTGATACTACGTCATCACCCCCCCCCCCCGCCCCCGGACTGTGTTTTGTTGTGATCTTTATGTCTTTATGTTCCAGTATGGTGTTGAAATTTCTTTAATGATCCCCATTTTCCCCACAGGTTCGAGCTCAGTGATCACCGAGCTCCTGGCAAGCTGTGACGATTCCCAGCTGCTGCAGTTGACGGATATCTACCGGGACAGGCTGGAGCAGGCGATGGAAGGAGGGGTGCACGGAGTGAGCCTGGCGTTAACGGCCGAGAATCAGTTCAGTGGAGAGGAACATCGGGTGAGTGGGAGGGAGAATGGGTTTGAATTTTCACACATCACAGGACTGATGGGTGTCAGATCTCTCACTCACTGGATAATAGAGCATAAAAACAAATCAGAAATAAATATATATAATTCTTAAAAATGTGAATCTCAAGCGATGATTGAAAAAGTTGTAAATACCCCTGCTGGTGGCTCAATGTTCAGAGCGAGGTGAGTAGGCAACAGTTCTATGATGTTGCAATAAACGAGCTTAAATGAAAATATGCTAGAAATCTTTATTTCGGGAAGAGTGTACAGAGTGACGGCAGGATTCAGTGAGAACCGGGGCATTACGACTGGATGCCACAGGAGCTCGAGTGTGTTCTGTTCTGCGTGGAGATCATTCTGTTACAATCTATAACTGGAAATAGTGTGGATTGGGGAATACTGCCATGTTGTAATGTGTAATCACTGAATAAACCTCCACTGGAAAAGGCAAAGAAAAGGCATCAGGTGTCAGCCGGAAATCCGCTGTCATGTTGGACACTGGCGGACTGAGGAGATGAATCACATCATCTTTTCTGCAACTTCCAAGAGACTGTTCACGCTGATACAAAAACCCTCCTGACTTCTTTCTTCATCTGTGATCATTATTTTCTGATTTTGTTTTACACGGTCAAATCCGGTGAGGAAATATTTATGGATTTGGAGCCATGTCAATGAAGCGGCCACAGGCCAACCAGGATCTCATTGACTGGTGGACCAGGTTCACGGTGAATGTCCCTCCGTGTGCTCTGCACTCAGAATGTACAGTCCATGTCCAGACAGGTTCAGCACCCGTCCGGGTGACTGTTCAGTGTGGTCCCGTTACAGAGCACATCATTTACTTCTCATTCTCTGTGCGAATCTGTCAGTCCCCAATATGTTCACCGTTACTCTTCACAGAAAATCTCTGATCTCGCTGATAAGGGAGAGCGGGCGGACAGTTCTAAACTCCTCCTGAGCCTGGTGATGGAGAAAGGCTCCCGCGCCCGGAGGGTGATGTGGGAAACCTTTGTGAAAATGCGGATTGGTGTCCCAAAGCTGGACAGAATACTGAAGGAATTACAGATATATGGTGAGATAATATCAGAGACTAATTTAAATTTGGATTGAATACAGCACACTTTAAAATGTTACAAAAATGATTTCCCTCAATTTGCTGATATTTAAACAGGTTGTGATCCTTCCCATCGACCAATTTCCGCTCAACTTTTACTAAAGGTTCTCAGTGAGCTGAAAGGTAAGTGAACATGCATTGAACACTGAAGAGTATAACACAGGAACAGGCCATTAGGCAAATAATATTGTGCTGAAACAGCCAAGAAATAAATCAAACAAACCTGAAGACTAATCTCTCCTTCCTTCACCATGTCCACGTGCTTCCATCTTCCTTACACCCATGTGACTGTCCAAAAGTCCTTTAAAAGCTTCTAATAATTTGCCTCGACCACCTTACCAGGCAGTGTGTTCCAGGCAGCCACGATTGTCTAATTTAAAAAATAAGCTGTCCTTCACATCCCCCTTCATTCTACACCCTCTCACCCTCAATATATTCCCTCTGGTAATAGACATTTCAACCGCGGAAACTGATTCTCTCTGTCCACTCTATCCAAGCCTCTCGTAATCTTGTGAACCTGTGTCAAAGCTCCTCTCAGCCTCCGATGAACCACAGCAAACAACCTAATTTCATCCAGCCTCTCATGATAGCACATGCCCTCTAAACCAGGCAGGATCCCGGTAAATCTCTTCTGCTCCCTCTCTAAAGCCTCAACATCCCTCCGGTAGTGGGGTGATCGGAACGGTACGCAATGACCCAGATGAGGCTGAAGCAAATTTCATTAAGTTGAAACTTGACCTCTGTTTCCACCAACGGTTGTAATTTGCGTCGGGCGGTTCAGTTGTTGAGCCAACAGGATCTGACCAGGTAAATGTTGACACTGTGACAGAGAACACAGTGAGACACAGGGAAACGTGTTTGCTAGCGGGAGAGTTTTCACAAGACATTTGGAGGAAAGAGGCAGAGCGCTGGCGAGTTTGAGGAAGGTGGTCACACCGCTCTGGGGCCTGCAACTACAGATCCCCACCGGAGTCTGAGTGGAGAAGGGGCGATCTGGAGAATGGAAAAATAATCTTATATTTCTTCACACCAATAAGTCAAAACCTTCTCTTGCCAGGCACTGCCCCCTCCTGAACAGACTCATCCTGAACCATTTTCTAAACTCCCCCAGTTCCCGCAGATTATCTTTTCTCAGAGTTGGGCATCACTGAAGTTCCAGTCACTGAATAGTAATAATAGCATCACTTTAATTAGAAAAGCAGGTAACATCCCAACTGGTCTGTTCAACCACAGAGCAGCTCTTACCAGAAATACAAGGAATCTTGGCCAGAACCCTGGTTCAGTCTCTCTCATTTACAATAACAAATCCCAAAGATGATAATTTAAATATGGGAGCAGAGATAGACGAATCAGGAAGTTTACAAACTACTCACGTTTCTGGGACCTCTGTAAATATTGCTCCAGTCCACACCCGGTCAATGAAACCCCTCAGTGCCCCTGAACACGGGTTTAGTAAATCGCTACAAGCTTGATCATCATTGTCCTTCATCCTGGTTGCAGAGGGAACAGACAAGACAGAGAAATTCCCAAACCCATTTCTGAATATGAAACTGATACACTCCCTGATTGTTGAAGAACATCATTTCTGCCACTGTCACATTCTCGAAAGTGAATATATCCAGGATCAGTGTTTTCCTACACTCCCAATCACAGCCCAACACATTGAATAGTCACCCCCCACACTACTGACAGGGTCCTGTCGCACAGTGAGACCCCAGACACGCCTGGCAGTGTCCTGACACACCATGAGACCACACACAACTCTGAGAGGCTCCTGAAACACTTTGAAACACCACACACACCTGACAGGGTCCTGACACACAGTGAGACACCACACAACCCTGACAGGGTCCTGACACACTGTGAGACCCCACACACCCCTGACAGGGTCCTGACACACTGTGAGACCCCACACACCTGACAGGGTCCTGACACACTGTGAGACCCCACACACCCCTGACAGGGCCCTGACACACAGTGAGATCCCACACACCCCTGACAGGGTCCTGACACACTTAGAAATGCCACACACCCGTGGCAGGTTTACGATACACTGTAAGACGCCACAGTCCCCTAACAGGGTCCTGACACACAGTGAGACGCCACACACCCCTGACAGGGTCCTGACACACTGTGAGACCCCACACATCCCTGTCCAGGTCCCAACACACTGTGAGACAACACATAACTCTGAAGGGTCCGGATACACTGTGAGACCCCACTCACCCCTGACAGGGTCTGACACACTGTGAGACCCCACACACCCCTGACAGGGTCCTGACACACTGTGAGACCCCACTCACCCCTGACAGGGTCTGACACACGGTGAGACCCCACACACCCCTGACAGGGTCCTGACACACTGTGAGACCCCACTCACCCCTGACAGGGTCTGACACACTGTGAGACCCCACACACCCCTGACAGGGTCCTGACACACTGTGAGACCCCACACATCCCTGTCCAGGTCCCGACACACTTTGAGACCCCACACACCCCTGACAGGATCTGACACACTGTGAGAGCCCACACACACCTGACAGGGTCCTGACACACTGTGAGACCCCACACATCCCTGTCCAGGTCCCGACACACTGTGAGACAGCACATAACTCTGAAGGGTCCGGATAAACTGTGAGACCCAACTCACACCTCCAAAGATACAGTTACATTGTGAGATCCCACACCCCTGACAGGGTCCTGACACACTTTGAGACCCCACACACCCCTGACAGGGTCCCGACACACTGTGACACCCCACACACCCCTGTCCAGGTCCCGACACACTGTGAGACACCACATAACACTGAAGGGTCCTGACACACTGTGAGATCCCACACACGCCTGACAGGGTCTGACACACTGTGACACCCCACACACCCCTGTCCAGGTCCCGACACACTTTGAGACCCCACACACCCCTGACAGGGTCCCGACACACTGTGAGACACCACACACCTCTGTCCAGGTCCCGACACACTGTGAGACACCACATAACACTGAAGGGTCCTGATACACTGTGAGACCAACACACACACACCTGACAGAATACAGTCACATTCTGAGACCCCACATACCTGACAGTGTCCTGACACACTGTGGGACTCCACCCATCTCTAACACGGTCCTGACTCACTGTGAGACCCCACACACCCCTGACAGGGTCCGGACACACTGTGAGACCCCACTCAACCCGACAGGGTCCTGACACTGTGAGACCCAACACACCCCTGACAGGGCCATGACATACTGTGAGACCCCACACATCCATGACAGGGTCCTGACACACTATGAGACCCCACTCACCCCTGACAGGGTCCTGACACACGGTGAGACCCCACACACCCCGGACAGGGTCTGACACACTGTGGGACCCCACACACCACTGACAGGGTCCGGACACACTGTGAGACCCCACACATCACTGACAGGGTCCTGACACACTGTGAGACCCACACACCCCTGACAGGGTCCTGACACACTGTGAGACCCCACACACACCTGACAGGGTCCTGACACACAGTGAGACCCCACACACCCCGGACAGGGTCTGACACACTGTGGGACCCCACACACCACTGACAGGGTCCTGACACACTGTGAGACCCACACACCCCTGACAGGGTCCTGACACACTGTGAGACCCCACACACACCTGACAGGGTCCTGACACACTGTGAGACCCCACACACCCCTGACAGGGCCCTGACACACTGTGAGACTCCACACACCCCTGACAGGATCCAGACACACAGTGAGACCCCACACACCCCTGACAGGGTCCTGACACACTGTGGGACACCACACAACCCGATAGGGTCCTGACACACTGTGAGACCCCACACATACCTGACAGGGTCCTGACACACTGTGAGACCCCACACACCACTGAAAGGGTCCTGACACACTGTGAGACCCACACACCCCTGACAGGGTCCTGACACACTGTGAGACCCCACACACACCTGACAGGGTCCTGACACACTGTGAGACTCCACACACCCTTGTCAGGAGCCTGACACACTGTGAGACCCCACACACCCCTGACAGGATCCAGACACACAGTGAGACCCCACACACCCCTGACAGGGTCCTGACACACTGTGGGACACCACAAAACCCGACAGGGTCCTGACACACTGTGAGACACCACACATACCTGACAGGGTCCTGACACACTGTGAGACCCCACACATCCATGACAGGGTCCTGACACACTATGAGACCCCACTCACCCCTGACAGGGTCCTGACACACTATGAGTCCCCACACACCCCTGAGAGGATCCTGACACACTGTGAGACCCCACTCACCCCTGACAGGGTCTGACACACTGTGACACCCCACACACCGCTGTCCAGGTCCCGACACACTGTGAGACACCACATAAAACTGAAGGGTCCTGATACACTGTGAGACCAACACACACACACCTGACAGAATACAGTCACATTCTGAGACCCCACATACCTGACAGGGCCCTGACACACTGTGAGAGCCCACACACCCCTGTCAGGGTCCTGTCACATTGTGCAACCACACACACCTGACAGGGTCCTGACACACCAAGAGACACCACAGCCTCCTAAGACGATCCTCAGAAACAGTCAGACCACCCACACACCCCTGACAGGGACCTGAGATACTGTGGGACCCCACACACCCCTGATAGGGTCCTGACACACTGTGAGACCCCACACATCCATGGCAGGGTCCTGACACACTGTGAGACCCCACACACCCCTGACAGGGCCCTGACACACTGTGAGACCCCACACACCCCTGACAGGGTCCTGACACACTGTGAGACCCCACACACCCCTGACAGGGCCCTGACACACTGTGAGACGCCACACACCCCTGACAGGGTCCTGACACAGTGTGAGACCCCACACACCCCTGACAGGGCCCTGACACACTGTGAGACCCCACACACCCCTGACAGGGTCCTGACACACTGTGAGACCCCACACACCCCTGACAGGGTCCTGAGACATTGTGAGACCCCACACAGCCCTGACAGGGTCCTGACACACTGTGAGACTCCACACACCCCTGACAGGGACCTGAGATACTGTGGGACACCACACACCCCTGACAGGGCCCTATCACACTGTGAGACCCCACACACCCCTGACAGGGTCCTGACACACTGTGAGACTCCACACACCCCTGACAGGATCCAGACACACAGTGAGACCCCACTCACCCCTGACAGGGTCCTGACACACTGTGGGACACCACACAACCCGACAGGGTCCTGACACACTGTGAGACCCCACACAACCCTGACAGGGTCCTGACACACTGTGAGACCCCACTCACCCATGACAGGGTCTGACACACTGTGAGACCCCACACACCCCTGACAGGGTCTGACACACTGTGACACCCCACACACCCCTGACAGGGTCCTGTCACATTGTGCAACCACACACCCCTGACATGGTCTAGACAGACTGTCAGACGCCACACACCCCTGACAGGGCCCTGACACACTGTGAGACCTCACACACCCCTGACAGGGTCCAGACACACTGTGAGACTCCACACACCCCTGACAGGGTCCTGAGATACTGTGAGACCTCACACACCCCTGACAGGGTCCTGACACACTGTGAGACCCCACACACCCCTGACAGGGTCCTGACACACTGTGAGACCCCACACACCCCTGACAGGGTCCTGACACACTGTGAGACCCCACACACCCCTGACAGGGTCCTGACACACTGTGAGACCCCACACACCCCAGACAGGGTCCTGACACACTGTGAGACCCCACACATCCATGGCAGAGTCCTGACACACTGTGAGACCCCACACACCCCTGACAGGGTCCTGACACACTGTGAGACCCCACACACCCCTGACAGGGCCCTGACACACTGTGAGACCCCACACACCCCTGACAGGGTCCTGACACACTGTGAGACCCCACACACCCCTGACAGGGTCCTGACACACTGTGAGACCCCACACACCCCTGACAGGGTCCTGAGACATTGTGAGACCCCACACAGCCCTGACAGGGTCCTGACACACTGTGAGACTCCACACACCCCTGACAGGGACCTGACACACTGTGAGACCGCACACATCCATGACAGGGTCCTGACACACTGTGAGACCCCACACAACACTGACAGGGTCCTGACACACTGTGAGACCACACACATCCATGACAGGGTCCTGAGACATTGTGAGACCCCACACAGCCCTGACAGGGTCCTGACACACTGTGAGACTCCACACACCCGACAGGGACCTGACACACTGTGAGACCGCACACATCCATGACAGGGTCCTGACACACTGTGAGACACCACACACCCCTGACAGGATCCTGACACACTGTGAGACCCCACTCACCCATGACAGGGTCTGACACACTGTGAGACCCCACTCACCCCTGACAGGGTCTGACACACTGTGAGACACCACACACCCCTGACAGGGTCCTGACACACTGTGAGACCCCACTCACCCCTGACAGGGTCTGACACACTGTGAGACACCACACACCCCTGACAGGATCCTGACACACTGTGAGACCCCACACACCCCTGACAGGATCCTGACACACTGTGAGACCCCACTCACCCATGACAGGGTCTGACACACTGTGAGACACCACACACCCCTGACAGGGTCCTGACACACTGTGAGACACCACACACCCCTGACAGGGTCCTGACACACTGTGAGACCCCACACACCCCTGACAGGATCCTGACACACTGTGAGACCCCACTCACCCATGACAGGGTCTGACACACTGTGAGACCCCACACACCCCTGACAGGGTCTGACACACTGTGACACCCCACACACCCCTGACAGGGTCCTGTCACATTGTGCAACCACACACCCCTGACATGGTCTAGACAGACTGTCAGACGCCACACACCCCTGACAGGGCCCTGACACACTGTGAGACCTCACACACCCCTGACAGGGTCCTGACACACTGTGAGACTCCACACACCCCTGACAGGGTCCTGAGATACTGTGAGACCTCACACACCCCTGACAGGGTCCGGACACACTGTGAGACCCCACACACCCCTGACAGGGTCCTGACACACTGTGAGACCTCACACACCCCTGACAGGGTCCTGACACACTGTGAGACCCCACACACCCCTGACAGGGTCCTGACACACTGTGAGAGCCCACACACCCCTGTCAGGGTCCTGTCACATTGTGCAACCACACACACCTGACAGGGTCCTGACACACCAAGAGACACCACAGCCTCCTAAGACGATCCTCAGAAACAGTCAGACAACCCACACACCCCTGACGGGGACCTGAGATACTGTGGGACCCCACACACCCCGGACAGGGTCCTGACACACTATGAGACCCCACACACCCCTGACAGGATCCTGACACACTGTTAGACCCCACTCACCCCTGACAGGGTCTGACACACTGTGACACCCCACACACCCTTGTCCAGGTCCCGACACACTGTGAGACACCACATAACACTGAAGGGTCCTGATACACTGTGAGACCAACACACACACACCTGACAGAATACAGTCACATTCTGAGACCCCACATACCTGACAGGGTCCTGACACACTGTGGGACCCCACCCATCTCTAACACGGTCCTGACTCACTGTGAGAGCCCACACACCCCTGTCAGGAGCCTGACACACTGTGAGACCCCACATACCCCTGACAGGGTCCTGGCACACTGTGAGACCCCACACACCCCTGACAGGGCCCTGACACACTGTGAGACTCCACACACCCCTGACAGGATCCAGACACACAGTGAGACCCCACACACCCCTGACAGGGTCCTGACACACTGTGGGACACCACAAAACCCGACAGGGTCCTGACACACTGTGAGACCCCACACATACCTGACAGGGTCCTGACACACTGTGAGATCCCACACATCCATGACAGGGTCCTGACACACTATGAGACCCCACTCACCCCTGACAGGGTCCTGACACACTATGAGTCCCCACACACCCCTGACAGGATCCTGACACACTGTGAGACCCCAGTCACCCCTGACAGGGTCTGACACACTGTGACACCCCACACACCGCTGTCCAGGTCCCGACACACTGTGAGACACCACATAACACTGAAGGGTCCTGATACACTGTGAGACCAACACACACACACCTGACAGAATACAGTCACATTCTGAGACCCCACATACCTGACAGGGCCCTGACACACTGTGGGACTCCACCCATCTCTAACACGGTCCTGACTCACTGTGAGAGCCCACACACCCCTGTCAGGGTCCTGTCACATTGTGCAACCACACACACCTGACAGGGTCCTGACACACCAAGAGACACCACAGCCTCCTAAGACGATCCTCAGAAACAGTCAGACCACCCACACACCCCTGACAGGGACCTGAGATACTGTGGGACCCCACACACCCCGGACAGGGTCCTGACACACTGTGAGACCCCACACATCCATGGCAGAGTCCTGACACACTGTGAGACCCCACACACCCCTGACAGGGTCCTGACACACTGTGAGACCCCACACACCCCTGACAGGGTCCTGACACACTGTGAGACCCCACACACCCCTGACAGGGCCCTGACACACTGTGAGACCCCACACACCCCTGACAGGGTCCTGACACACTGTGAGACCCCACACACCCCTGACAGGGTCCTGACACACTGTGAGATCCCACACACCCCTGACAGGGTCCTGACACACTGTGAGACACCACACACCCCTGACAGGGTCCTGACACGCTGTGAGACCCCACACACCCCTGACAGGATCCTGACACACTGTGAGACCCCACTCACCCATGACAGGGTCTGACACACTGTGAGACACCACACACCCCTGACAGGGTCCTGACACACTGTGAGACACCACACACCCCTGACAGGGTCCTGACACACTGTGAGACCCCACACACCCCTGACAGGATCCTGACACACTGTGAGACCCCACTCACCCATGACAGGGTCTGACACACTGTGAGACCCCACACACCCCTGACAGGGTCTGACACACTGTGACACCCCACACACCCCTGACAGGGTCCTGTCACATTGTGCAACCACACACCCCTGACATGGTCTAGACAGACTGTCAGACGCCACACACCCCTGACAGGGCCCTGACACACTGTGAGACCTCACACACCCCTGACAGGGTCCTGACACACTGTGAGACTCCACACACCCCTGACAGGGTCCTGAGATACTGTGAGACCTCACACACCCCTGACAGGGTCCTGACACACTGTGAGACCCCACACACCCCTGACAGGGTCCTGACACACTGTGAGACCCCACACACCCCTGACAGGGTCCTGACACACTGTGAGACCCCACACACCCCGGACAGGGTCCTGACACACTGTGAGACCCCACACATCCATGGCAGAGTCCTGACACACTGTGAGACCCCACACACCCCGGACAGGGTCCTGACACACAGTGAGACCCCACACACCCCTGACAGGGCCCTGACACACTGTGAGACCCCACACACCCCTGACAGGGTCCTGACACACTGTGAGACCCCACACACCCCTGACAGGGTCCTGACACACTGTGAGACCCCACACACCCCTGACAGGGTCCTGAGACATTGTGAGACCCCACACAGCCCTGACAGGGTCCTGACACACTGTGAGACTCCACGCACCCCTGACAGGGACCTGAGATACTGTGGGACACCACACACCCCTGACAGGGCCCTGACACACTGTGAGACCCCACACACCCCTGACAGGGTCCTGACACACTGTGAGACTCCACACACCCCTGACAGGATCCAGACACACAGTGAGACCCCACACACCCCTGACAGGTTCCTGACACACTGTGGGACTCCACACAACCCGACAGGGTCCTGACACACTGTGGGACCCCACACAACCCTGACAGGGTCCTGACACACTGTGAGACCGCACACATCCATGACAGGGTCCTGACACACTGTGAGACCCCACACAACACTGACAGGGTCCTGACACACTGTGAGACCGCACACATCCATGACAGGTTCCTGACACACTGTGAGATCCCACACACACCGGACAGGATCCTGACACACTGTGAGACACCACACACCCCTGACAGGGTCCTGACACACTGTGAGACCGCACACATCCATGACAGGGTCCTGACACACTGTGAGACCCCACACAACACTGACAGGGTCCTGACACACTGTGAGACCGCACACATCCATGACAGGTTCCTGACACACTGTGAGATCCCACACACACCGGACAGGATCCTGACCCACTGTGAGACCACACACACCTGACAGGATCCTGACACACTGTGAGACCCCACATACCCCTGACAGGATCCTGACACACTGTGAGACCCCACTCACCCATGACAGGGTCTGACACACTGTGAGACCCCACACACCCCTGACAGGGTCTGACACACTGTGACACCCCACACACCCCTGATAGGGTCCTGTCACATTGTGCAACCACACACCCCTGACATGGTCTAGACAGACTGTCAGACGCCACACACCCCTGACAGGGCCCTGACACACTGTGAGACCTCACACACTCCTGACAGGGTCCTGACACACTGTGAGACTCCACACACCCCTGACAGGGTCCTGAGATACTGTCAGACCTCACACACCCCTGACAGGGTCCTGACACACTGTGAGACCCCACACACCCCTGACAGGGTCCTGACACACTGTGAGACCTCACACACCCCTGACAGGGTCCTGACACACTGTGAGAGCCCACACACCCCTGTCAGGGTCCTGTCACATTGTGCAACCACACACACCTGACAGGGTCCTGACACACCAAGAGACACCACAGCCTCCTAAGACGATCCTCAGAAACAGTCAGACCACCCACACACCCCTGACAGGGACCTGAGATACTGTGGGACCCCACACACCCCGGACAGGGTCCTGACACACTGTGAGACCCCACAAATCCATGGCAGGGTCCTGACACACTGTGAGACCCCACACACCCCTGACAGGGACCTGAGATACTGTGGGACACCACACAACCCGACAGGGTCCTGACACACTGTGAGACCCCACACACCCCTGACAGGGACCTGAGATACTGTGGGACACCACACAACCCGACAGGGTCCTGACACACTGTGAGACCCCACACTCCCCTGACAGGGACCTGAGATACTGTGGGACACCACACACCCCTGACAGGGTCCTGACACACTGTGAGACCCCACACACCCCTGACAGGGTCCTGACACACTATGAGACCCCACACACCCCTGACAGGATCCTGACACACTGTGAGACCCCACTCACCCCTGACAGGGTCTGACACACTGTGACACCCCACACACCCCTGACAGGGTCTGACACACTGTGAGACACCACACACCCTTGTCCAGGTCCCGACACACTGTGAGACACCACATAACACTGAAGGGTCCTGATACACTGTGAGACCAACACACACACACCTGACAGAATACAGTCACATTCTGAGACCCCACATACCTGACAGGGTCCTGACACACTGTGGGACCCCACACACCCCGGACAGGGTCTGACACACTGTGGGACCCCACACACCACTGACAGGGTCCGGACACACTGTGAGACCCCACACATCACTGACAGGGTCCTGACACACTGTGAGACCCACACACCCCTGACAGGGTCCTGACACACTGTGAGACCCCACACACACCTGACAGGGTCCTGACACACTGTGAGAGCCCACACACCCCTGACAGGTTCCTGACACACTGTGGGACCCCACACACCCCGGACAGGGTCTGACACACTGTGGGACCCCACACACCCCTGACAGGGTCCTGACACACTGTGAGACCCACACACCCCTGACAGGGTCCTGACACACTGTGAGACCCCACACACACCTGACAGGATCCAGACACACAGTGAGACCCCACACACCCCTGACAGGTTCCTGACACACTGTGGGACACCACACAACCCGACAGGGTCCTGACACACTGTGAGACCCCACACAACCCTGACAGGGTCCTGACACACTGTGAGACCGCACACATCCATGACAGGGTCCTGACACACTGTGAGACCCCACACAACCCTGACAGGGTCCTGACACACTGTGAGACCCCACTCACCCCTGACAGGGTCCTGACACACTGTGAGACCCCACTCACCCATGACAGGGTCTGACACACTGTGAGACACCACACACCCCTGACAGGGTCCTGACACACTGTGAGACACCACACACCCTTGACAGGGTCCTGACACACTGAGAGACCCCACACACCCCTGACAGGATCCTGACACACTGTGAGACCCCACTCACCCATGACAGGGTCTGACACACTGTGAGACCCCACACACCCCTGACAGGGTCTGACACACTGTGACACCCCACACACCCCTGACAGGGTCCTGTCACATTGTGCAACCACACACCCCTGACATGGTCTAGACAGACTGTCAGACGCCACACACCCCTGACAGGGCCCTGACACACTGTGAGACCTCACACACCCCTGACAGGGTCCTGACACACTGTGAGACTCCACACACCCCTGACAGGGTCCTGAGATACTGTGAGACCTCACACACCCCTGACAGGGTCCGGACACACTGTGAGACCCCACACACCCCTGATAGGGTCCTGACACACTGTGAGACCTCACACACCCCTGACAGGGTCCTGACACACTGTGAGACCCCACACACCCCTGACAGGGTCCTGACACACTGTGAGAGCCCACACACCCCTGTCAGGGTCCTGTCACATTGTGCAACCACACACACCTGACAGGGTCCTGACACACCAAGAGACACCACAGCCTCCTAAGACGATCCTCAGAAACAGTCAGACCACCCACACACCCCTGACAGGGACCTGAGATACTGTGGGACCCCACACACCCCGGACAGGGTCCTGACACACTGTGAGACCCCACAAATCCATGGCAGGGTCCTGACACACTGTGAGACCCCACACACCCCTGACAGGGACCTGAGATACTGTGCGACACCACACAACCCGACAGGGTCCTGACACACTGTGAGACCCCACACTCCCCTGACAGGGACCTGAGATACTGTGGGACACCACACACCCCTGACAGGGTCCTGACACACTATGAGACCCCACACACCCCTGACAGGATCCTGACACACTGTGAGACCCCACTCACCCCTGACAGGGTCTGACACACTGTGACACCCCACACACCCTTGTCCAGGTCCCGACACACTGTGAGACACCACATAACACTGAAGGGTCCTGATACACTGTGAGACCAACACACACACACCTGACACAATACAGTCACATTCTGAGACCCCACATACCTGACAGGGTCCTGACACACTGTGGGACCCCACCCATCTCTAACACGGTCCTGACTCACTGTGAGAGCCCACACACCCCTGTCAGGAGCCTGACACACTGTGAGACCCCACATACCCCTGACAGGGTCCTGGCACACTGTGAGACCCCACACACCCCTGACAGGGCCCTGACACACTGTGAGACTCCACACACCCCTGACAGGATCCAGACACACAGTGAGACCCCACACACCCCTGACAGGGTCCTGACACACTGTGGGACACCACAAAACCCGACAGGGTCCTGACACACTGTGAGACCCCACACATACCTGACAGGGTCCTGACACACTGTGAGACCCCACACATCCATGACAGGGTCCTGACACACTATGAGACCCCACTCACCCCTGACAGGGTCCTGACACACTATGAGTCCCCACACACCCCTGACAGGATCCTGACACACTGTGAGACCCCACTCACCCCTGACAGGGTCTGACACACTGTGACACCCCACACACCGCTGTCCAGGTCCCGACACACTGTGAGACACCACATAACACTGAAGGGTCCTGATACACTGTGAGACCAACACACACACACCTGACAGAATACAGTCACATTCTGAGACCCCACATACCTGACAGGGCCCTGACACACTGTGGGACTCCACCCATCTCTAACACGGTCCTGACTCACTGTGAGAGCCCACACACCCCTGTCAGGGTCCTGTCACATTGTGCAACCACACACACCTGACAGGGTCCTGACACACCAAGAGACACCACAGCCTCCTAAGACGATCCTCAGAAACAGTCAGACCACCCACACACCCCTGACAGGGACCTGAGATTCTGTGGGACCCCACACACCCCGGACAGGGTCCTGACACACTGTGAGACCCCACACATCCATGGCAGAGTCCTGACACACTGTGAGACCACACACACCCCTGACAGGGTCCTGACACACTGTGAGACCCCACACACCCCTGACAGGGTCCTGACACACTGTGAGACCCCACACACCCCTGACAGGGTCCTGACACACTGTGAGACCCCACACACCCCTGACAGGGCCCTGACACACTGTGAGACCCCACACACCCCTGACAGGGTCCTGACACACTGTGAGACCCCACACACCCCTGACAGGGTCCTGACACACTGTGAGATCCCACACACACCTGACAGGATCCTGACACACTGTGAGACACCACACACCCCTGACAGGATCCTGACACACTGTGAGACCCCACACACCCCTGACAGGATCCTGACACACTGTGAGACACCACACACCCCTGACAGGGTCCTGACACACTGTGAGACCCCACTCACCCATGACAGGGTCCTGACACACTGTGAGACCCCACTCACCCATGACAGGGTCCTGACACACTGTGAGATCCCACACACACCTGACAGGGTCCTGACACACTGTGAGACCCCACACACCCCTGACAGGATCCTGACACACTGTGAGACCCCACTCACCCATGACAGGGTCTGACACACTGTGAGACACCACACACCCCTGACAGGGTCCTGACACACTGTGAGACACCACACACCCCTGACAGGGTCCTGACACACTGTGAGACCCCACACACCCCTGACAGGATCCTGACACACTGTGAGACCCCACTCACCCATGACAGGGTCTGACACACTGTGAGACCCCACACACCCCTGACAGGGTCTGACACACTGTGACACCCCACACACCCCTGACAGGGTCCTGACACACTGTGAGACTCCACACACCCCTGACAGGGTCTGACACACTGTGACACCCCACACACCCCTGACAGGGTCCTGTAACATTGTGCAACCACACACCCCTGACATGGTCTAGACAGACTGTCAGACGCCACACACCCCTGACAGGGCCCTGACACACTGTGAGACCTCACACACCCCTGACAGGGTCCTGACACACTGTGAGACTCCACACACCCCTGACAGGGTCCTGAGATACTGTGAGACCTCACACACCCCTGACAGGGTCCTGACACACTGTGAGACCCCACACACCCCTGACAGGGTCCTGACACACTGTGAGACCCCACACACCCCTGACAGGGTCCTGACACACTGTGAGACCCCACACACCCCTGACAGAGTCCTGACACACTGTGAGACCCCACACAGCCCGGACAGGGTCCTGACACACTGTGAGACCCCACACATCCATGGCAGAGTCCTGACACACTGTGAGACCCCACACACCCCTGACAGGGTCCTGACACACTGTGAGACCCCACACACCCCTGACAGGGCCCTGACACACTGTGAGACCCCACACACCCCTGACAGGGTCCTGATACACTGTGAGACCCCACACACCCCTGACAGGGCCCTGACACACTGTGAGACCCCACACACCCCTGACAGGGTCCTGACACAGTGTGAGACCCCACACACCCCTGACAGGGCCCTGACACACTGTGAGACCCCACACACCCCTGACAGGGTCCTGACACACTGTGAGACCCCACACACCCCTGACAGGGTCCTGAGACATTGTGAGACCCCACACAGCCCTGACAGGGTCATGACACACTGTGAGACTCCACACACCCTTGACAGGGACCTGAGATACTGTGGGACACCACACACCCCTGACAGGGCCCTGACACACTGTGAGACCCCACACACCCCTGACAGGGTCCTGACACACTGTGAGACTCCACACACCCCTGACAGGATCCAGACACACAGTGAGACCCCACACACCCCTGACAGGGTCCTGACACACTGTGAGACCCCACACAACACTGACAGGGTCCTGACACACTGTGAGACCGCACACATCCATGACAGGTTCCTGACACACTGTGAGATCCCACACACACCGGACAGGATCCTGACACACTGTGAGACACCACACACCCCTGACAGGGTCCTGACACACTGTGAGACCCCACACACCCGACAGGGTCCTGACACACTGTGAGACCCCACACACCCCTGACAGGGTCCTGACACACTGTGAGACACCACACATCCATGTCAGAGTCCTGACACACTGTGAGATCCCACACACCCCTGACAGGGTCCTGACACACTGTGAGACCCCACACACCCCTGACAGGGTCCTGACACACTGTGAGACACCACACATCCATGGCAGAGTCCTGACACACTGTGAGATCCCACACACCCCTGACAGGGTCCTGACACACTGTGAGACCCCACACACCCCTGACAGGGTCCTGACCCACTGTGAGACCCCACACACCCCTGACAGGGTCCTGACACACTGTGAGACCCCACACACCCCTGACAGGGTCTGACACACTGTGAGACCCCACTCACCCATGACAGGGTCTGACACACTGTGAGACACCACACACCCCTGACAGGGTCCTGACACACTGTGAGACACCACACACCCCTGACAGGGTCCTGACACACTGTGAGACCCCACACACCCCTGACAGGATCCTGACACACTGTGAGACCTCACACACCCCTGACAGGGTCCTGACACACTGTGAAACCTCACACACCCCTGACAGGGTCCTGACACACTGTGAGACCCCACACACCCCTGACAGGGTCCTGACACACTGTGAGACCTCACACACCCCTGACAGGGTCCTGACACACTGTGGGACCCCACACACCACTGACAGGGTCCGGACACACTGTGAGACCCCACACATCACTGACAGGGTCCGGACACACTGTGAGACCCCACACATCACTGACAGGGTCCTGATACACTGTGAGACCAACACACACACACCTGACAGAATACAGTCACATTCTGAGACCCCACATACCTGACAGGGCCCTGACACACTGTGAGAGCCCACACACCCCTGTCAGGGTCCTGTCACATTGTGCAACCACACACACCTGACAGGGTCCTGACACACCAAGAGACACCACAGCCTCCTAAGACGATCCTCAGAAACAGTCAGACCACCCACACACCCCTGACAGGGACCTGAGATACTGTGGGACCCCACACACCCCGGACAGGGTCCTGACACACTGTGAGACCCCACAAATCCATGGCAGGGTCCTGACACACTGTGAGACCCCACACACCCCTGACAGGGACCTGAGATACTGTGGGACACCACACAACCCGACAGGGTCCTGACACACTGTGAGACCCCACACTCCCCTGACAGGGACCTGAGATACTGTGGGACACCACACACCCCTGACAGGGTCCTGACACACTGTGGGACCCCACACACCACTGACAGGGTCCGGACACACTGTGAGACCCCACACATCACTGACAGGGTCCTGACACACTGTGAGACCCACACACCCCTGACAGGGTCCTGACACACTGTGAGACCCCACACACACCTGACAGGGTCCTGACACACTGTGAGACCCCACACACCCCGGACAGGGTCTGACACACTGTGGGACCCCACACACCACTGACAGGGTCCTGACACACTGTGAGACCCACACACCCCTGACAGGGTCCTGACACACTGTGAGACCCCACACACACCTGACAGGGTCCTGACACACTGTGAGACCCCACACACCCCTGACAGGGCCCTGACACACTGTGAGACTCCACACACCCCTGACAGGATCCAGACACACAGTGAGACCCCACACACCCCTGACAGGGTCCTGACACACTGTGGGACACCACACAACCCGATAGGGTCCTGACACACTGTGAGACCCCACACATACCTGACAGGGTCCTGACACACTGTGAGACCCCACACACCACTGACAGGGTCCTGACACACTGTGAGACCCACACACCCCTGACAGGGTCCTGACACACTGTGAGACCCCACACACACCTGACAGGGTCCTGACACACTGTGAGACTCCACACACCCTTGTCAGGAGCCTGACACACTGTGAGACCCCACATACCCCTGACAGGGTCCTGGCACACTGTGAGATCCCACACACCCCTGACAGGATCCAGACACACAGTGAGATCCCACACACCCCTGACAGGGTCCTGACACACTGTGGGACACCACAAAACCCGACAGGGTCCTGACACACTGTGAGACCCCACACATACCTGACAGGGTCCTGACACACTGTGAGACCCCACACATCCATGACAGGGTCCTGACACACTATGAGACCCCACTCACCCCTGACAGGGTCCTGACACACTATGAGTCCCCACACACCCCTGAGAGGATCCTGACACACTGTGAGACCCCACTCACCCCTGACAGGGTCTGACACACTGTGACACCCCACAGACCGCTGTCCAGGTCCCGACACACTGTGAGACACCACATAACACTGAAGGGTCCTGATACACTGTGAGACCAACACACACACACCTGACAGAATACAGTCACATTCTGAGACCCCACATACCTGACAGGGCCCTGACACACTGTGGGACTCCACCCATCTCTAGCACGGTCCTGACTCACTGTGAGAGCCCACACACCCCTGTCAGGGTCCTGTCACATTGTGCAACCACACACACCTGACAGGGTCCTGACACACCAAGAGACACCACAGCCTCCTAAGACGATCCTCAGAAACAGTCAGACCACCCACACACCCCTGACAGGGACCTGAGATACTGTGGGACCCCACACACCCCGGACAGGGTCCTGACACACTGTGAGACCCCACACATCCATGGCAGGGTCCTGACACACTGTGAGACCCCACACACCCCTGACAGTGTCCTGACACACTGTGAGACCCCACACACCCCTGACAGGGCCCTGACACACTGTGAGACCCCACACACCCCTGACAGGGTCCTGACACACTGTGAGACCCCACACACCCCTGACAGGGCCCTGACACACTGTGAGACCCCACACACCCCTGACAGGGTCCTGACACAGTGTGAGACCCCACACACCCCTGACAGGGCCCTGACACACTGTGAGACCCCACACACCCCTGACAGGGTCCTGACACACTGTGAGACCCCACACACCCCTGACAGGGTCCTGAGACATTGTGAGACCCCACACAGCCCTGACAGGGTCCTGACACACTGTGAGACTCCACACACCCCTGACAGGGACCTGAGATACTGTGGGACACCCACACACCCCTGACAGGGCCCTGACACACTGTGAGACCCCACACACCCCTGACAGGGTCCTGACACACTGTGAGACTCCACACACCTCTGACAGGATCCAGACACACAGTGAGACCCCACACACCCCTGACAGGTTCCTGACACACTGTGGGACACCACACAACCCGACAGGGTCCTGACACACTGTGAGACCCCACACAACCCTGACAGGGTCCTGACACACTGTGAGATCCCACACACACCTGACAGGATCCTGACACACTGTGAGACACCACACACCCCTGACAGGGTCCTGACACACTGTGAGACCCCACACACCCCTGACAGGGTCCTGACACTGTGAGACCCCACACACCCCTGACAGGATCCTGACACACTGTGAGACCCCACACACCCCTGACAGGGTCTGACACACTGTGACACCCCACACACCCCTGACAGGGTCCTGTCACATTGTGCAACCACAAACCCCTGACATGGTCTAGACAGACTGTCAGACGCCACACACCCCTGACAGGGCCCTGACACACTGTGAGACCTCACACACCCCTGACAGGGTCCTGACACACTGTGAGACTCCACACACCCCTGACAGGGTCCTGAGATACTGTGAGACCTCACACACCCCTGACAGGGTCCGGACACACTGTGAGACCCCACACACCCCTGACAGGGTCCTGACACACTGTGAGACCTCACACACCCCTGATAGGATCCTGACACACTGTGAGACCCCACACACCCCTGACAGGGTCCTGACACACTGTGAGAGCCCACACACCCCTGTCAGGGTCCTGTCACATTGTGCAACCACACACACCTGACAGGGTCCTGACACACCAAGAGACACCACAGCCTCCTAAGACGATCCTCAGAAACAGTCAGACCACCCACACACCCCTGACAGGGACCTGAGATACTGTGGGACGCCACACACCCCGGACAGGGTCCTGACACACTGTGAGACCCCACAAATCCATGGCAGGGTCCTGACACACTGTGAGACCCCACACACCCCTGACAGGGACCTGACACACTGTGAGACCCCACACACCCCTGACAGGATCCTGACACACTGTGAGACCCCACACACCCCTGACAGGGACCTGAGATACTGTGGGACACCACACAACCCGACAGGGTCCTGACACACTGTGAGACCCCACAAATCCATGGCAGGGTCCTGACACACTGTGAGACCCCACACACCCCTGACAGGGACCTGAGATACTGTGGGACACCACACACCCCTGACAGGGTCCTGACACACTGTGAGACCCCACACACCCCTGACAGGATCCTGACACACTGTGAGACCCCACTCACCCCTGACAGGGTCTGACACACTGTGACACCCCACACACCCTTGTCCAGGTCCCGACACACTGTGAGACACCACATAACACTGAAGGGTCCTGATACACTGTGAGACCAACACACACACACCTGACAGAATACAGTCACATTCTGAGACCCCACATACCTGACAGGGTCCTGACACACTGTGGGACCCCAGCCATCTCTAACACGGTCCTGACTCACTGTGAGAGCCCACACACCCCTGTCAGGAGCCTGACACACTGTGAGACCCCACATACCCCTGACAGGGTCCTGGCACACTGTGAGACCCCACACACCCCTGACAGGGCCCTGACACACTGTGAGACTCCACACACCCCTGACAGGATCCAGACACACAGTGAGACCCCACACACCCCTGACAGGGTCCTGACACACTGTGGGACACCACAAAACCCGACAGGGTCCTGACACACTGTGAGACCCCACACATACCTGACAGGGTCCTGACACACTGTGAGACCCCACACATCCATGACAGGGTCCTGACACACTATGACACCCCACTCACCCCTGACAGGGTCCTGACACACTATGAGTCCCCACACACCCCTGACAGGATCCTGACACACTGTGAGACCCCACTCACCCCTGACAGGGTCTGACACACTGTGACACCCCACACACCGCTGTCCAGGTCCCGACACACTGTGAGACACCACATAACACTGAAGGGTCCTGATACACTGTGAGACCAACACACACACACCTGACAGAATACAGTCACATTCTGAGACCCCACATACCTGACAGGGCCCTGACACACTGTGGGACTCCACCCATCTCTAACACGGTCCTGACTCACTGTGAGAGCCCACACACCCCTGTCAGGGTCCTGTCACATTGTGCAACCACACACACCTGTCAGGGTCCTGACACACCAAGAGACACCACAGCCTCCTAAGACGATCCTCAGAAACAGTCAGACCACCCACACACCCCTGACAGGGACCTGAGATACTGTGGGACCCCACACACCCCGGACAGGGTCCTGACACACTGTGAGACCCCACACATCCATGGCAGGGTCCTGACACACTGTGAGACCCCACACACCCCTGACAGGGTCCTGACACACTGTGAGACCCCACACACCCCTGACAGGGTCCTGA
Organism: Hypanus sabinus; assembly: GCF_030144855.1. Taxonomy (NCBI): domain Eukaryota; kingdom Metazoa; phylum Chordata; class Chondrichthyes; order Myliobatiformes; family Dasyatidae; genus Hypanus; species Hypanus sabinus. The sequence continues at coordinate 926,849 of NW_026779420.1, forward strand.
CACACTGTGAGACCCCACACACCCCTGACAGGGCCCTGACACACTGTGAGACCCCACACACCCCTGACAGGGTCCTGGCACACTGTGAGACCCCACACACCCCTGACAGGGCCCTGACACACTGTGAGACCCCACACACCCCTGACAGGGTCCTGACACAGTGTGAGACCCCACACACCCCTGACAGGGCCCTGACACACTGTGAGACCCCACACACCCCTGACAGGGTCCTGACACACTGTGAGACCCCACACACCCCTGACAGGGTCCTGAGACATTGTGAGACCCCACACAGCCCTGACAGGGTCCTGACACACTGTGAGACTCCACACACCCCTGACAGGGACCTGAGATACTGTGGGACACCACACACCCCTGACAGGGCCCTGACACACTGTGAGACCCCACACACCCCTGACAGGGTCCTGACACACTGTGAGACTCCACACACCCCTGACAGGATCCAGACACACAGTGAGACCCCACACACCCCTGACAGGTTCCTGACACACTGTGGGACACCACACAACCCGACAGGGTCCTGACACACTGTGAGACCCCACACAACCCTGACAGGGTCCTGACACACTGTGAGACCGCACACATCCATGACAGGGTCCTGACACACTGTGAGACCCCACACACCCCTGACAGGATCCTGACACACTGTGAGACCCCACTCACCCATGACAGGGTCTGACACACTGTGAGACACCACACACCCCTGACAGGGTCCTGACACACTGTGAGACACCACACACCCCTGACAGGGTCCTGACACACTGTGAGACCCCACACACCCCTGACAGGATCCTGACACACTGTGAGACCCCACTCACCCATGACAGGGTCTGACACACTGTGAGACCCCACACACCCCTGACAGGTTCTGACACACTGTGACACCCCACACACCCCTGACAGGGTCCTGTCACATTGTGCAACCACACACCCCTGACATGGTCTAGACAGACTGTCAGACGCCACACACCCCTGACAGGGCCCTGACACACTGTGAGACCTCACACACTCCTGACAGGGTCCTGACACACTGTGAGACTCCACACACCCCTGACAGGGTCCTGAGATACTGTGAGACCTCACACACCCCTGACAGGGTCCTGACACACTGTGAGACCCCACACACCCCTGACAGGGTCCTGACACACTGTGAGACCTCACACACCCCTGACAGGGTCCTGACACACTGTGAGACCCCACACACCCCTGACAGGGTCCTGACACACTGTGAGAGCCCACACACCCCTGTCAGGGTCCTGTCACATTGTGCAACCACACACACCTGACAGGGTCCTGACACACCAAGAGACACCACAGCCTCCTAAGACGATCCTCAGAAACAGTCAGACCACCCACACACCCCTGACAGGGACCTGAGATACTGTGGGACCCCACACACCCCGGACAGGGTCCTGACACACTGTGAGACCCCACAAATCCATGGCAGGGTCCTGACACACTGTGAGACCCCACACACCCCTGACAGGGACCTGAGATACTGTGGGACACCACACAACCCGACAGGGTCCTGACACACTGTGAGACCCCACACTCCCCTGACAGGGACCTGAGATACTGTGGGACACCACACACCCCTGACAGGGTCCTGACACACTATGAGACCCCACACACCCCTGACAGGATCCTGACACACTGTGAGACCCCACTCACCCCTGACAGGGTCTGACACACTGTGACACCCCACACACCCTTGTCCAGGTCCCGACACACTGTGAGACACCACATAACACTGAAGGGTCCTGATACACTGTGAGACCAACACACGCACACCTGACAGAATACAGTCACATTCTGAGACCCTACATACCTGACAGGGTCCTGACACACTGTGGGACCCCACCCATCTCTAACACGGTCCTGACTCACTGTGAGAGCCCACACACCCCTATCAGGGTCCTGTCACATTGTGCAACCACACACACCTGACAGGGTCTAGACACACTGTCAGACGCCACACACCCCTGACAGGGACCTGACACACTGTGAGACCCCACACACCCCTGACAGGGTCCTGACACACTGTGAGACCCCACACACCCCTGACAGGGTCCTGACACACTGTCAGACGCCACACAACCCGACAAGGTCCTGAGATACTGTGGGACACCACACACCCCTGACAGGATCCTGACACACAGTGAGACCCCACACCCCCCTGACAGGGACCTGAGATACTGTGGGACACCACACACCCCTGACAGGGTCCTGACACACTGTGATGCCCCACAAACTCCTTTTAGGTTCCTGACACACTGTGAGACTCCACACACCCATGTCAGGAGCCTGACACACTGTGAGATCCCACATGTCTCTGACAGGGTCCTGACACACTGTGATGCCCCACAAACTCATTTTAGGCTCGTGACACACACTGAGAAGCCACACACACCTGCCAGGGTCTGGATGCACTGTGAAATTTCACACACACCTGGCGGTGTCCTGACACACTGTGAGACCCCACACACCCCTGACAGGGTCCTGACACACTGTGAGACCCCACACAATCCTGACAGTGTCCTGACACACTGTGAGACCTCACACATCCCTGACAGTGTCCTGACACACTGTGAGACCTCACACACCCCTGACAGGGTCTGGACACACGGTAAGACCCCACACAATCCTGACAGTGTCCTGACACACTGTGAGGCAGCAGATAATTCTGAAGGGTCCTTATACACTGTGAGACCCCAGACACATTTGACAGGATACAGTCACATTCTGAGACCCCACACACCTGACAGCGTCCTGACTCAGTGCGAGACCCCACACACCCCTCACAGGGCCCTGATACACTGTGATGCCCCACAAACTTATTTTAGGGTCCTGACACACAGAGAGAAGACACATATGCCTACCAGGGTCCGGACGCACTGTGAGATCCCAAACACCACTGACAGGGTCCTGACACACTGTGAGACCCCACACACCCCTGACAGGGTCCTGACACACTGTGAGACCCCACACACCCGTGACAGGGTCCTGACACACTGTGAGACCCCACACACCACTGACAGGGTCCTGACACACTGTGAGACCCCACACATCCCTGACACGTTCCTGACACACTGTGAGACCCCACACATCCCTGACACGGTCCTGACACACTGTGAGACCCCACACACCCGTGACAGGGTCCTGACACACTGTGAGACCCCACACACCCTTGTCAGGAGCCTGACACACTGTGCGATCCCACACGTCTCTGACAGGGTCATGACACACTGTGAGACCCCACACACCCCTGACAGGGTCCTGACACACTGTGAGACTCCACACACCCCTGACAGTGTCCTGACATACTGTGAGACCCCACACACCCCTGACAGGGTCCTGACACACTGTGAGACTCCACACACCCCTGACAGGGTCCTGACATACTGTGAGACCTCACACACCCCTGACAGGCTCCTGACACACTGTGAGACCCCACACACCCCTGACAGGGTCCTGACACACTGTGAGACCTCACACACCCCTGACAGGGTCCTGACACACTGTGAGACCCCACACTCCCCTGACAGGGACCTGAGATACTGTGGGACCCCACACACCACTGACAGGGTCCTGACACACTGTGAGACCCCACACACCCCTGACAGGGCCCTGACACACTGTGAGACCCAACACACCCCTGACAGGGCCCTGACACACTGTGAGACCCCACACCCCCCTGACAGGGACCTGAGATACTGTGGGACACCACACAACCCGACAGGGTCCTGACACACTGTGAGACCCAACACTCCCCTGACAGGGACCTGACACACTATGAGACCCCACACACCCCTGACAGGGTCCTGACACACAGTGAGACCCCACACCCCCCTGACAGGGACCTGAGATACTGTGGGACACCACACAACCCGACAGGGTCCTGACACACTGTGAGACCCCACACACCCCTGACAGGGTCTGACACACTGTGACACCCCACACACCCCTGTCCAGGTCCCAACACACTGTGAGACACCACATAACACTGAAGGGTCCTGATACACTGTGAGACCAACACACACACACACCTGACAGAATACAGTCACATTCTGAGACCCCACATACCTGACAGGGTCCTGGCACACTGTGGGACTCCACCCATCTCTAACACGGTCCTGACTCACTGTGAGAGCCCACACACCCCTGTCAGGGTCCTGTCACATTGTGCAACCACTCACACCTGACAGGGTCTAGACACACTGTCAGACGACACACACCCCTGACAGGGCCCTGACACACTGTGAGACACCACACACCCCTGACAGGGACCTGAGATACTGTGGGACACCACACACCCCTGACAGGGTCCTGACACACTGTGAGACCCCACACACCATGACAGGGTCCTGACACACTGTGAGATCCCACACAATCCTGACAGGGACCTGAGATACTGTGGGACACCACACAACCCGACAGGGACCTGACACACTGTGAGACCCCACACACCCTTGACAGGGTCCTGAGACATTGTGAGACCCCACACACCCCTGACAGGGTCCTGACACACTGTGAGACTCCACACACCCCTGACAGGATCCAGACACACAGTGAGACCCCACACACCCCTGACAGGGTCCTGACACACTGTGAGACGCCACACACCCCTGACAGGGTCCTGACACACTGTGGGACAGCAGATAATTCTGAAGGGTCCTGATACACTGTGAGACCCCAGACACACCTGACAGGATACAGTCACATTCTGAGACCCCACACACCCCTAGCAGGATCCTGACACTCTCTGAGACCCCACACACCCCTAGCAGGGTCCTGACACACTGTGAGATTCCACACACCCATGTCAGGAGCCTGACACACTGTGAGATCCCACACGTCTCTGACAGGGTCCTGACACTCTGTGATGCCCCACAAACTCATTTTAGGTTCCTGACACACACTGAGAAGCAACACACACCTGCCAGGGTCTGAACGCACTGTGAAATCCCACACACTCCTGGAAGTGTCCTGACACACTGTGAGACCCCACACACCACTGACAGGGTCCTGACACATTGTGAGACCCACACACTCCTGACAGGGTCCTGACACACTGTGAGACCCCACACACTCCTGACAGGGTCCTGACACACTGAGTGACCCCACACACCACTGACAGGGTCCTGACACACAGTGAGACCCCACACACCCCTGACGGGGTGCTGACACACTGTGAGACCCCACACACCCTTGACAGGGTCCTGACACACTGTGAGACCCCACACACCACTGACAGGGTCCTGACACACTGTGAGACCCCACACACCCCTGACAGTGCCCTGACTCACTGTGAGACCCCACACACCCCTGACATTGTCCTGACGCACTGTGAGACCCCACACATGCCTGACGGGATCCTGACACACGGTGAGACCCCACACACCCCTGACAGGGTCCTGACGCACTGTGAGACCCCACACACCCCTGACAGGGTCCTGACACACTGTGAGAACTCACACATCCCTGACATGGTCCTGACACACTGTGAGACCCCACACATCCCTGTCCAGGTCCCGACACACTGTGAGACAGCACATAACTCTGAAGGGTCCGGATGCACTGTGAATCCCAACTCACACCTCCAAGGATACAGTTACATTGTGAGATCCCACACCCCTGACAGGGTCCTGACACACTTTGAGACCCCACACACCCCTGTCCAGGTCCCGACACACTGTGAGATACCACATAACACTGAAGGGTCCTGACACACTGTGAGATCCCACACACGCCTGACAGAGTCTGACACACTGTGACACCCCACACACCCCTGTCCAGGTCCCGACACACTTTGAGACCCCACACACCCCTGACAGGGTCCCGACACACTGTGACACCCCACACACCCCTGTCCAGGTCCCGACACACTGTGAGACACCACACACCCCTGTCCAGGTCCCGAAACACTGTGAGACACCACATAACACTGAAGGGTCCTGGTACACTGTGAGACCAACACACACACACCTGACAGAATACAGTCACATTCTGAGACCCCACATACCTGACAGGGTCCAGACACACTGTGGGTCTCCACCCATCTCTAACACGGTCCTGACTCACTGTGAGAGCCCACACACCCCTGTCAGGGTCCTGTCACATTGTGCAACCACACACACCTGACAGGGTCTAGACACACTGTCAGACGCCATACACCACTGACAGGGCCCTGACACACTGTGAGACACCACACACCCCTGACAGGGTCCGGACACACTGTGAGACCCCACACAACCCGACAGGGTCCTGACACACTGTGAGACCCCACACACCCCTGACAGGGTCCTGACACACTGTGAGACCCCACACACCCCTGACAGGGTCCTGGCACACTGTGAGACCCCACACACCCCTGACAGGGCCCTGACACACTGTGAGACTCCACACACCCCTGACAGGATCCAGACACACTGTGAGACCCCACACACCCCTGACAGGGCCCTGACACACTGTGAGACCCCACACACCCCTGACAGGGTCCTGACACACTGTGAGACTCCACACTCCCCTGACAGGGACCTGAGATACTGTGGGACACCACACATCCCTGACAGGGTCCTGACATACTGTGAGACCCCACACACCATTGACAGGGTCCTGACACACTGTGAGACCCCACACAATCCTGACAGGGACCTGAGATACTGTGGGACACCACACAACCTGACAGGGTCCTGACACACCGTGAGACCCCACACTCCCCTGACAGGGACCTGAGATACTGTGGGACACCACACAACCCGACAGGGTCCTGACACACTGTGAGACCCCACACTCCCCTGACAGGGACCTGAGATACTGTGGGACACCACACACCCCTGACAGGGTCCTGACACACTGTGAGACCCCACACACCCCTGACAGGGTCATGACACACTGTGAGACCAACACACACACACCTGACAGAATACAGTCACATTCTGAGACCCCACATACCTGACAGGGTCCTGACACACTGTGGGACTCCACCCATCTCTAACACGGTCCTGACACACTGTGAGACCCCACACACCCCTGACAGGGCCCTGACACACTGTGAGACCCAACACACCCCTGACAGGGCCCTGACACACTGTGAGACCCCACACCCCCCTGACAGGGACCTGAGATACTGTGGGACACCACACAACCCGACAGGGTCCTGACACACTGTGAGACCCCACACACCCCTGACAGGGTCCTGACACACTGTGAGACCCAACACTCCCCTGACAGGGACCTGACACACTATGAGACCCCACACACCCCTGACAGGATCCTGACACACTGTGAGACCCCACTCAACCCTGACAGGGTCTGACACACTGTGACACCCCACACACCCCTGACAGGGTCCTGACACACAGTGAGACCCCACACCCCCCTGACAGGGACCTGAGATACTGTGGGACACCACACAACCCGACAGGGTCCTGACACACTGTGAGACCCCACACTCCCCTGACAGGGACCTGACACACTATGAGACCCCACACACCCCTGACCGGATCCTGACACACTGTGACACCCCACACACCCCTGTCCAGGTCCCAACACACTGTGAGACACCACATAACACTGAAGGGTCCTGATACACTGTGAGACCAACACACACACACACCTGACAGAATACAGTCACATTCTGAGACCCCACATACCTGACAGGGTCCTGGCACACTGTGGGACTCCACCCATCTCTAACACGGTCCTGACTCACTGTGAGAGCCCACACACCCCTGTCAGGGTCCTGTCACATTGTGCAACCACTCACACCTGACAGGGTCTAGACACACTGTCAGACGACACACACCCCTGACAGGGCCCTGACACACTGTGAGACACCACACACCCCTGACAGGGACCTGAGATACTGTGGGACACCACACACCCCTGACAGGGTCCTGACACACTGTGAGACCCCACACACCATGACAGGGTCCTGACACACTGTGAGATCCCACACAATCCTGACAGGGACCTGAGATACTGTGGGACACCACACAACCCGACAGGGACCTGACACACTGTGAGACCCCACACACCCTTGACAGGGTCCTGAGACATTGTGAGACCCCACACACCCCTGACAGGGTCCTGACACACTGTGAGACTCCACACACCCCTGACAGGATCCAGACACACAGTGAGACCCCACACACCCCTGACAGGGTCCTGACACACTGTGAGACGCCACACACCCCTGACAGGGTCCTGACACACTGTGGGACAGCAGATAATTCTGAAGGGTCCTGATACACTGTGAGACCCCAGACACACCTGACAGGATACAGTCACATTCTGAGACCCCACACACCCCTAGCAGGGTCCTGACACACTGTGAGATTCCACACACCCATGTCAGGAGCCTGACACACTGTGAGATCCCACACGTCTCTGACAGGGTCCTGACACTCTGTGATGCCCCACAAACTCATTTTAGGTTCCTGACACACACTGAGAAGCAACACACACCTGCCAGGGTCTGAACGCACTGTGAAATCCCACACACTCCTGGAAGTGTCCTGACACACTGTGAGACCCCACACACCACTGACAGGGTCCTGACACATTGTGAGACCCACACACTCCTGACAGGGTCCTGACACACTGTGAGACCCCACACACTCCTGACAGGGTCCTGACACACTGAGTGACCCCACACACCACTGACAGGGTCCTGACACACAGTGAGACCCCACACACCCCTGACGGGGTGCTGACACACTGTGAGACCCCACACACCCTTGACAGGGTCCTGACACACTGTGAGACCCCACACACCACTGACAGGGTCCTGACACACTGTGAGACCCCACACACCCCTGACAGTGCCCTGACTCACTGTGAGACCCCACACACCCCTGACATTGTCCTGACGCACTGTGAGACCCCACACATGCCTGACGGGATCCTGACACACGGTGAGACCCCACACACCCCTGACAGGGTCCTGACGCACTGTGAGACCCCACACACCCCTGACAGGGTCCTGACACACTGTGAGAACTCACACATCCCTGACATGGTCCTGACACACTGTGAGACCCCACACATCCCTGTCCAGGTCCCGACACACTGTGAGACAGCACATAACTCTGAAGGGTCCGGATGCACTGTGAATCCCAACTCACACCTCCAAGGATACAGTTACATTGTGAGATCCCACACCCCTGACAGGGTCCTGACACACTTTGAGACCCCACACACCCCTGTCCAGGTCCCGACACACTGTGAGATACCACATAACACTGAAGGGTCCTGACACACTGTGAGATCCCACACACGCCTGACAGAGTCTGACACACTGTGACACCCCACACACCCCTGTCCAGGTCCCGACACACTTTGAGACCCCACACACCCCTGACAGGGTCCCGACACACTGTGACACCCCACACACCCCTGTCCAGGTCCCGACACACTATGAGACACCACACACCCCTGTCCAGGTCCCGAAACACTGTGAGACACCACATAACACTGAAGGGTCCTGGTACACTGTGAGACCAACACACACACACCTGACAGAATACAGTCACATTCTGAGACCCCACATACCTGACAGGGTCCAGACACACTGTGGGTCTCCACCCATCTCTAACACGGTCCTGACTCACTGTGAGAGCCCACACACCCCTGTCAGGGTCCTGTCACATTGTGCAACCACACACACCTGACAGGGTCTAGACACACTGTCAGACGCCATACACCACTGACAGGGCCCTGACACACTGTGAGACACCACACACCCCTGACAGGGTCCGGACACACTGTGAGACCCCACACAACCCGACAGGGTCCTGACACACTGTGAGACCCCACACACCCCTGACAGGGTCCTGACACACTGTGAGACCCCACACACCCCTGACAGGGTCCTGGCACACTGTGAGACCCCACACACCCCTGACAGGGCCCTGACACACTGTGAGACTCCACACACCCCTGACAGGATCCAGACACACTGTGAGACCCCACACACCCCTGACAGGGCCCTGACACACTGTGAGACCCCACACACCCCTGACAGGGTCCTGACACACTGTGAGACTCCACACTCCCCTGACAGGGACCTGAGATACTGTGGGACACCACACATCCCTGACAGGGTCCTGACATACTGTGAGACCCCACACACCATTGACAGGGTCCTGACACACTGTGAGACCCCACACAATCCTGACAGGGACCTGAGATACTGTGGGACACCACACAACCTGACAGGGTCCTGACACACCGTGAGACCCCACACTCCCCTGACAGGGACCTGAGATACTGTGGGACACCACACAACCCGACAGGGTCCTGACACACTGTGAGACCCCACACTCCCCTGACAGGGACCTGAGATACTGTGGGACACCACACACCCCTGACAGGGTCCTGACACACTGTGAGACTCCACACACCCCTGACAGGGTCATGACACACTGTGAGACCCCACACACCCCTGACAGGGTCCCGACCGACTGTGAGACCCCACACACCCATAACAGGGTCCTGACACACTGTGATGCCCCACACACCCATGTCAGGAGCCTGACACACTGTGAGATCCCACATGTCTCTGACTGGGTCCTGACACACTGTGATGCCCCACAAACTTCTTTTAGGCTCGTGACACACACTGAGAAGCCACACACACCTGCCAGGGTTTGGATACACTGTGAAATTTCACACACACCTGGCAGTGTCCTGACACACTGTGAGACCCCACACACCCCTGACAGTGTCCTGAGACACTGTGAGACCCCACACACCCCTGACAGGGTCTGACACACTGTGACACCCCACACACCCTTGTCCAGGTCCCGACACACTGTGAGACCTCACACATCCCTGACAGTGTCCTGACACACTGTGAGACTCCACACACCCCTGACAGTGTCCCGACACACTGTGAGACCTCACACATCCCTGACAGTGTCCTGACACACTGTGAGACCTCACACATCCCTGACAGTGTCCTGACACACTGTAAGACCCCACACAATCCTGACAGTGTCATGATACACTGTGAGGCAGCAGATAATTCTGAAGGGTCCTTATACACTGTGAGACCCCAGACACATTTGACAGGATACAGTCACATTCTGAGACCCCACACACCTGACAGCGTCCTGACTCAGTGCGAGACCCCACACACCCCTCACAGGGGCCTGACACACTGTGATGCCCCACAAACTTATTTTAGGTTCCTGACACACAGAGAGAAGACACATACGCCTAGCAGGGTCCGGACGCACTGTGAGATCCCAAACACCACTGACAGGGTCCTGACACACTGTGAGACCCTACACACCCCTGACAGGGTCCTGACACACTGTGAGACCCCACACACCCCTGACAGGGACCTGACACACTGTGAGACCCCGCACACACCTGACAGGGCCCTGACACACTGTGAGACCCCACACACCCCTGACAGGGTCCTGACACACTGTGAGACCACACACACCCGTGACAGGGTCCTGACACATTGTGAGACCCCACACACCCCTGACAGGGTCCTGACACACTGTGAGACCCCACACATCCCTGACACGGTCCTGACACACTGTGAGACCCCACACATCCCTGACACGGTCCTGACACACTGTGAGACCCCACACACCCGTGACAGGGTCCTGACACATTGTGAGACCCCACACACCCGTGACAGGGTCCTGACACACTGTGAGACCCCACACACCCTTGTCAGGAGCCTGACACACTGTGCGATCCCACACGTCTCTGACAGGGTCATGACACACTGTGAGACCCCACACACCCCTGACAGGGTCCTGACACACTGTGAGACCCCACACACCCCTGAGAGGGTCCTGACACACTGTGAGACCTCACACATCCCTGACACACTGTGAGACTCCACACACCCTTGTCAGGAGCCTGACACACTGTGAGATCCCACACGTCTCTGACAGGGTCCTGACACACAGTGAGAAGCCACACACGCCTGCCATGGTCCTGGCACACTGTGAGACCCCACACACCCCTGACAGGGTCCTGACACACTGTGAGACCCCATACACACCTGACAGGGTCCTGACACACTGTGAGACCCCACACACCCCTGACAGGGTCCTGACACACTGCGATGCCCCACAAACTCATTTTAGGTTCCTGACACACTGTGAGACTCCACACACCCTTGTCAGGAGCCTGACACACTGTGAGATCCCACACGTCTCTGACAGGGTCCTGACACACTGTGATGCCCCACACACCACTGACAGGGTCCTGACACACTGTGAGACTCCACACACCCTGACAGGGGCCTGACACATTGTGAGACCCCACACACCCCTGACAGGATCCTGACACACTGTGAGACTCCACACACCACTGACAGGGTCCTGACACACTGTGAGACTCCACACTCCCCTGACAGGGTCATGAGATACTGTGGGACACCACACAACCCGACAGGGTCCTGACACACTGTGAGACCCCACACACCCCTGACAGGATCCTGACACACTGTGAGACTCCACACACCCCTGACAGGATCCAGACACACTGTGAGACTCCACACACCACTGACAGGGTCCTGACACATTGTGAGACCCCACACACCACTGACAGGGTCCTGGCACACTGTGAGACCCCACATACCCCTGACAGGGACCTGAGATACTGTGGGACACCACACACCCCTGACTGGGTCCTGGCACACTGTGAGACCCCACACACTCCTGACAGGGTCCTGTCACACTGTGAGACCCAACACACCCCTGACAGGGTCCTGACACACTGTGAAACCCCACACACCCCTGACAGTGTCCTGACATACTGTGAGACTCCACACACCCCTGACAGTGTCCTGGCACACTGTGAGACCCCATACGCACCTGACAGGATCCTGACACACTGTGAGACCCCATATACCCCTGACAGGATCCTGACACACTGTGAGACCCCACACACCCCTGACAGGGTCTTGGCACACTGTCAGACGCGACACTCTCCTGACAGGTTCGTGATACACCATGAGATGCCACACACGCCAGATAGGGTCCCGATACTCTGGAATTTAGAAGGATGCGAGGGGATCTGATTGAAATATATAAGATTTTTAAGCGATTGTACACACTAGAGGCAGGAAACATGGTCCTGATGTTGGGGGAGTCCAGAACAAGATACACAGCTAACAATAAGGGGTAGGCCATTTAGAACGGAATTCAGGAAAAACTTTTCACCCAGAGAGTTGTGGATCTATGGAGTGCTCTGCTTCAGAAGGCAGTGGAGACCAATTCTCTGGATGCTTTCAAGAAAGAGTTAGATAGAGTTGTTAAAGATTGCGGAGTCAAGGGATATGGGGAGAAGGCAGGAACGGGGTACTGATTGCGGCTGATCAGCCATGATCACATTGAATGGCGGTGCTGGCTCAAAAGGCTGAATTGCCTGCACCTGCACCTATTGTCTATTATCAATTGACAAACCCTGAGACCCCACACTCCTGGCAGGATCCTGACACACTGTGAGACACCACACATGCCTGACAGGGTCCTGAAACACTGAGACCCCTCACACCCCTAAACAGGTTAACACACTACGAGACTCCACATATTTCTGACAGGGTCCTGACACACTGTGAAACACCACACATGCCGGTTAGGGCGCTGACAACCTTTACGACCCCACAAGCCCTTGACAGTGTCCTGATACACTGTGGGACTCCATATGCCCCTGACAGGATACTGACACACTGTGAGACCCCACACATCTGACAGGGTCCTGACACACTGTGAGACCCCACACACCTGACAGGGTCCTGACACACTGTGAGACCCCACACACCTGACATGTTCCTGACACACTGTGCTCTTCCCATACATCCCTGGCAGAGGCCGGACACAGTGCATAACCCCACATACCCCGACAGGTTTCGAACACACTTTGAGATCCCACGCACCCCCCCCCACCCACCCACAGTTCATGTTCTGATCAGCAAATCTGCTGCTTTGTATTTTGATTCAGTGATGGTGGGAGGGGAGGGTGAGCTGTGATTCCCCGACCTGTTCCTTTGACAGAATGCCCACCACCTTCTTCTCTATCTCCATACGCCACATCAACACAAGGGATTAAAAGATACTTCCTTAGGAGCAATGATATCTGTGGCAGTAGTGAGATGTTGTCCAGTACGGAACAGTTGGGGGTCAGTAAACTACCAGGGAAATACTCACCTTCACAGCACAGTTAATGTGAAAATGTGATGATCTGGTGTTTATCTGGAACAGGCCTCTCCGTCCAGTCAGCGGTCTGTTAATCAAATTTACTTTACTGTACGAACAACCATTGATGAATCCATCAATGCAACAGCTCTGAGCTAACTCTGGTGTGCTTAAATACTGAGTTCTGAGCTGAGGCATCTAACAGTTTGTCCACTGTCTGTTCCCATGGAAGATGTTCAACAGAAACACAAGGAGACTCTGCGGGCAAAAACTGAAACACTGAGAGTGAACACGATCCTGATGAGGGAGAAGGTGAAGGTTTTCCAGCTGGTTGATCGATACGCTGAGCTCACGGTCATTTCTACTGTTCGAGATCGGAGACTTGTGGAACATGAGCTGCTGGCAAGAGGCAGAGACCACGAGGAGTGGAGAGAAAAACATCTCTGCGGAGAGCTGGAGAAACTCCAGATGGATCAGTTGTTCCAGAGCAGGTTTTCCCAAACTAACTCCAAATCTGGGAGTTCGGCAGCAGTGGCCGGAGTCCCGGGGATCGGGAAAACAACAATGGTACAAAAGATTGTTTACGACTGGGCCACGGGGAAAATATACCAACAGTTCCAGTTTGTCTTCAGTTTCAAATTCCGCGATTTAAACTCCATTAACTGTAGAATAAACCTGAAGGAACTGATTCTGGATCAGTATCCTTACTTTGGGAATATCCTGAGAGAGGTCTGGAAGAACCCAGAGGGATCGCTGTTTATATTTGATGGTTTGGATGAATTCAATGACCAAATTAATTTTTCTGACCGTCGGAGAGACACGGAAACTCGGTCCACATGCACAGATCCAGATTTCAAGTGCAAGGTGTCTGACATTGTGTACAGTTTAATCCAGGGCAAGCTGCTCCCAGGGTGTTCAGTGCTGGTGACCACCCGTCCCACTGCGTTACATTTATTGGAAAAGGCTGAGATCGGTACCGAAGCTGAAATCCTGGGATTTTCAGGTGAGGAACGGAAGGAATATTTCATCAGACATTTTGAAGATCAGACGGTGGCGGAAGCTGTTTTCAAACACGTGAAGGAGAACGAGATCCTGTACACCATGAGCTACAACCCCTCCTACTGCTGGATCCTCGCCCTGGCACTGGGCCCCTTCTTCACACAAAGAGTCAGGGACCCGCAGCGAGTTCCCAAGACCATCACCCACCTGTACTCCTACTATATTTACAACATCCTGAAAAACCACGGCCGTGAGATTGAGAACCCCCGTGATGTGTTACTCAGGGTTGGTCAGATGGCCTTCAGAGGAGTGTCCGAGAGGAAGATTGTGTTTACAGATGGAGATTTGATCAACTACAAACTGCAGCCTTCCCAGTTCCTGTCCGGGTTCCTGATGGAGCTTTTGGAGAGAGAGGATTCTGCCCGGAGCGTGGTGTACACATTCCCACACCTCACCATCCAAGAGTTTGTAGCTGCAGTCGCACAATTCCTGATCCCAGATGGCAGAGATATTACGAAACTCCTCACTGAAGCCCACTGTGTGAAGGATGGGCGGTTTGAGGTATTTCTCCGTTTTGTTGCTGGTCTCTCCAACCCAATGGCAGCTCGGGGCCTGGAGGAGTTCCTGGGTCCATTTCCTCATGAAACAACCTGCCGGGTGATTGACTGGGTGAAGGAGGAGGTTAAACGCCAGAGTGGAAACACAGGGAGTGAAGCTGGTAAAAGGAGCCTCCTGAACACATTGCACTACCTGTTTGAGTCTCAGAATCGTGGACTGGCTCAGGCCGCTCTGGGATCTGTGGAAACACTTTCATTCAGTGGAATGACACTGACCCCAATTGACTGCGCGGTCCTGTCTCATGTCATCGGACTCTGTGATACAATAAAACACCTCGACCTGGAGAACTGCCACATTCAGTATGAGGGAATACAGCGGCTGGGACCCGGGCTGCACAAGTGCCAGGAGTTGAGGTAACTTGATTTATCTCTCACTCTGATCTGTGAAACTGTTCCATTGTGTTGTTTCAATGGAAAGGAATTTTGGTAAATTTGTAGTAAATTAGATTGTGAAGAATTGTGACAAATGCCCATGGGATCGGTCAGTAATTCCCCAAGGACGGGAGGGTTCTGTGGATCCTTGTGAAGGGATGGAGACTTCATCAGATCAGTGAACAACGACCATTGGTTTAATGGTAGTAAATCACAGGAATGGCCGTGTTTCTCGCTGTCTGTGACACGTCCATTAACAATGTTCCTTCTCACTGTGACTGACACCCAGACCGACACTGACTGCAGCAGGTGGGTCAGAGATTCACACCCCCTTCGCGGTGAGGGACAAGAGACCGTCAGCAGACTGTCCCAGTGAGAAGGAAAGAAATACCATTGTGAGATTGTCCTCCCACTGCCCTTCCCCGTGTGTGACTTTGCTCACTTCCAGATACACAAAGAGCGAGGCAGCATCTCCTCAGGGCCTCTGTTCAGACCCAACACACACGTACAAAAAATGTCTGCGTCGTCTCGTCTTGTAGGATTATCGTTTACCCTTGAAATCCTCCTGTGGGACTTCTCATCCCAATCTCCCTTCCATTCTTTGGAATCTCGCCCCCATCCCCATTCCTCCCGTGGACTCTCTATTACTCTTTCCTCATCCTCCTGTGGGATGTCTTGTCCACACACCCCACCACCCTTCCTGTGAGATCTCTCTTCCCCGTCCCCCTTCCTTTTGTGGGATCTCTCCTCCCCATCCCCCTTCCTCCTGTGGGATCTCTCCTCCCCATCCCCCTTCCTCCTGTGGGATCTCTCTTCCCCATCCCCCTTGCTCCTGTGAGATCTCTCTTCCCCGTCCCCCTTCCTTTTGTGGGATCTCTCCTCCCCATCCCCCTTCCTCCTGTGGGATCTCTCTTCCCTATCCCTTCCTGCTGTTGGAACTCTCTTCCCCATACCCTTTCCTCTTGTGGGATCTCTCTCCCCCATCGACTTCTTCCTGTCGGATCTCTCTTTGGCATGCCCCATTGTCCTGTGGAATTTCTCTTCCCCGACCCCCTTCCTCCTGTGAGATTTCTCTTCCCAATCCCACATCCTCCTGTGGGAACTCTGTTCCACATCCCTCTTCCTCCTGGCCGATCTCTTAACCCCTTCCCCCTTCATCCTGTTTATTTTCTGTCTATATCCCCCTTCCTCCTGTGGGATCTCTCTTCCCCATGCCTCTTCCTCCTGTGGGATCTCTCTTCCCCATCCCCTTCCTCCTGTGGGATCTCTCTTCCACACTCCCATGCCAGCTGTGGGATCTCCCTTCCCCATCCCCTTCCTCCTGTGGGATCTCTCTTCCCCATCCCCCTTCCTCCTGTGGGATCTCTCTTCCCCATCCCCTTCCTCCTGTGGGATCTCTCTTCCCCATCCCCTTCCTCCTGTGGGATCTCGCTTCCCCATCCCCCTTCCTCCTGTGGGATCTCTCTTCCCCATCCCCCTTCCTCCTGTGGGATCTCTCTTCCCCATCCCCCTTCCTCCTGTGGGATCTCTCCTCCCCATCCCCCTTCCTCCTGTGGGATCTCTCTTCCCCATCCCCCTTCCTCCTGTGGGATCTCTCTTCCCCGTCCCCCTTCCTCCTGTGGGATCTCTCCTCCCCGTCCCCCTTCCTCCTGTGGGATCTCTCTTCCCCATCCCCCTTCCTCCTGTGGGATCTCTCTTCCCAATCCCCCTTCCTCCTGTGGGATCTCTCTTCCCCATCCCCCTTCCTCCTGTGGGATCTCTCTTCCCCATCCCCCTTCCTCCTGTGGGATCTCGCTTCCCCATCCCCCGACCTCCTGTGGGATCACTTCCCCATCCCCCTTCCTCCTGTGGGATCTCTCCTCCCCATCCCCCTTCCTCCTGTGGGATCTCTCTTCCCCATCCCCCTTCCTCCTGTGGGATCTCTCTTCCCCGTCCCCCTTCCTCCTGTGGGATCTCTCCTCCCCGTCCCCCTTCCTCCTGTGGGATCTCTCTTCCCCATCCCCCTTCCTCCTGTGGGATCTCTCTTCCCCGTCCCCCTTCCTCCTGTGGGATCTCTCTTCCCCGTCCCCCTTCCTCCTGTGGGCTCTCTCTTCCCCATCCCCCTTCCTCCTGTGGGATCTCGCTTCCCCATCCCCCTTCCTCCTGTGGGATCTCGCTTCCCCATCCCCATTCCCCTTTTGCTTGTGAGAACTCTCCTCCCCATAGAATCATAAAATCATAGAACACTACAGCACAGAAAACAAGCCATTCAGTCCTTCAAGTCTGTACCAAAACCTTATTCCGCTAGTCCCATTGACCTGCACCCAGTCCATAACCCTCCAGTCCTCTCCCATCCATGTATCTATCCAATTTGTTCATAAAGCTTAAGAGTGAGTCCATATTTTCCTCATCAGATGGCAGCTCGTTCCACACTCTCACCACCCTCTGAGTGAAGAAGTTCCTCCTAATGCTCCCCCTAAACCTTTCCCCTTTCACGCTGAAGCCATGTCTTCTCATATTTATCTCTCCTAATCTATGTGGAAAGAGCCTATTCGCATTTACCCCGTCTATACCCTCATAATATTGTAAACCTCTATCAAATCTCCCCTCATTCTTCTGCACTTCAAGGAATAAAGTCCTAACCTGTTCAATCTTTCCCTGTAACTCAACTCCTGAAGACCTGGCAACATCCTAGTAAATCTCTGCACTTTTTCAAACTTACCGATATCCTTCCTATAGTTAGGTGATCAGAACTGCACACAATACTCCAAATTTGGCCTCACCAATGTCTTATACAACCTCACCATAATATTCCAACTCCTATACTCAGTACTTTGATTTATGAATGCCAGGATGCCAAAAGCCTTCTTTACAACCCTGTCTACCTGTGAAGCCACTTTCAGGGAATTATGTATCGGAACCCCCGGATCCCTCTGTTCCTCCGCTCTCTTCAGTGCCCTACTGTTTATCTTGTATGTCGTACCTTGATTTGTCCTTCCAAAATGGAACACCTCACACTTGTCTGCATTAAATTCCATCTGCCATTTTCTGGCCAATTCTTCCAGTTGGTCCAGATCCCTCTGCAAGCTTTGAAAGCCTTCCTCGCTGTCCACAACACCTCTACCTTAGTGTCATCCGCAAACCTGCTGATCCAATTTATCACATCATCATCTAGATCATTGATACAGACAACAAACAACAGTGATCCCAGCACAGATCCCTGGGGCACACCACTAGTCACAGGCCTCCAGTCTGAGAAGCAATCATCCACTACCACTCTCTGTCTTCTCCCACACAGCCAATTCGAATCCAGTTTACAACCTCTCCATGGATACCTAGTGTCTGAACCTTCTGAACTAACCTTTTATGTGGGACTTTGTCAACGGCCTTACAAAAGTCCATGTAGACAACATCGACAGCCTTTCCTTCATATGCATTCTTGGTAACATCCTCGAAAAACACTACAGGATTCATTAAACATGGTCGACCACACACAAAGCCATGCTGACTATCTTTAATCAGCCCTTGGCTGTCCAAATCCTTGTATATCCGATCTCTCAGAACACCTTCCAATAATTTACCTGCTACTGATGTCAGGCTCACTGGCCTGTAATTACCTGGTGTACTTTTGGAGCCTTTTTCAAACAACGGAACAACATGAACTACCCTCCAATCCTCCGGCACCGCACCGCTGGCTGAGGATATTTTAAATATTTCTGCCAGAGCCCCTGCAATTTCTACAATAGTCTCTCTCAAGGTCCGAGAAAATATCATGTCAGGCCCGGGGGATTTATCTACCTTTATTCACTGTAAGGCAGCAAGCAGCTTCTCCTCTTTAATCTCTATATGTTCCATGACACTACTGTTTGTTTCCCTTAATTCCATATCCGCTATGCCAGTTTCCTGAGTAAACACTGACGCAAAAAAACTGTTTAAGATCTCCCCCATCTTGTGAGGCTCCACACAGAGACGACCACTCTGATCTTCTAGGGGACCAATTTTGTCCTTTACTATCCTTTTACTCTTAATATACTTGTAGAAACCCTTCGGGTTTACCTTCACATTATCTGCCAAAGCAACCTCATGTCTTCTTTTTGCCTTCCTGATTTCCTTCTTTAGTATTTGCTTACATTTTCTATACTCTTCAAGTACCTCATTTGTTCCTTGTTTCCTATAGCTGCTAAACACCTACTTAAGCAGATCGCCAATATCCCTTGAAAACCAAGGTTCCCTCTGCCTGTTAACTTTGCCTTTAATCCTGGCAGGAACATGAAAACTCTGCACTCACAAAATTTCACCCTTGAAGGCGTTCCACTTACTGAACACATCCTTGCCAGAAAACAACATCCCAATCCACTCTTCCCAGATCCTCTCTCATTTCCACAAAATTGGCCCTTCTCCAATTCAGAACCTTAACTGGCGGACCAGTCCTATCCTTATCCATAATTATCATAAAACTAATGACATTATGGTCACTGGACCCAAAATGTTCACCGACACATACTTCTGTCACCTGACCTGTCTGGTTACTTAATAGGAGATCAGGTACTGCACCCTCTCTCGTTGATACCTCAATATATTGATTTAGAAAACTTTCCTGACACATTTGACAAACTCCACGCCATCTAACCCTTTCTCAGAGTGGGAGTCCCCGTCAATATGTGGAAAGTTAAAATCCCCTACAATTACGACTTTCTGTTTCTTACATTGGTGAGCTACCTCTCTACAGATTTGCTCCTCGAATTCTCTCTGACTACTGGGCGGTCTATAATACAACCCTATTAGTGTGCTCACATCTTTCCCGTTCCTCAGCTCCACCCATATGGCCTCTGTAGACGAACCCTCCGGGCTCTCCGGTCTACACACAGCTGTGATATTCTCCCTGACTGGTAATGCCACTCCGCCCCCTTTCATCCCTACCCCCTATCACATCTGAAACAATGGAAACACGGAACATGAAGCTGCCAGTCCTGCCCCTCCTGCAAACCAAGTCTTACTAATAGCAATAATGTCGATATCATCGTGCCAATCCACGATCTAAACTCATCTGCCTTACCTGCAATACTCCTTGCATTGAAATAGATGCACCTGAGAACATTTCTATCACATACAAACCATTGATATCAGTCTATACAAGCAGTCCTCGCATGACCCTTATCCTCCACCACCTCACTATCTGCTCTAACACTCTGGTTCCCCTCCCCCTGCAACCTTGTTTAAAACCCCCGGAGCAGAACTTGCTAACCTACCGACAAGGATGTTAGTCCCCTCCAGTTCAGGTGCAAACTGTCCAATTCGACTGGACCCACCTCCCCTGGAAGAAAGCCCAATTGTCCAGAAACATGAGCCCCTCCCTCATGCACCATCCCCTCAGCCACGTATTTAGCTGCATTATCTTCCTATTTCTAGCCTCACCAGCACGTGGCACAGGTAGCAATCCTCCTGTGAGATCTCGCTTTCCCATCCCCCTTTCATCCTCTGGGCTCTCTGTTCCCACTCCCCCTTCCTTCCAACTATTGGATCTCTCCTCAGCATCCCCCTTCCTCCAATGGGATCTCCCCTACTCATCCCCCAACCTCCTGTTTGATCTCACTTCCCCACCCACTTCCTCCTGTCTCATCTCTCTTCCCCATGCCCCATCATCCTATTTGATCTCTCTTCCCCATTCCCCTTCCTTCTGTGGGATTTCTCTCCCCCATCCACTTTCACCCTGTGGGATCTCTCATCCCCATCCCCCTTCCTCTGGTGGTATCTCTCTCTCCCATCCCCCTTCCTGCTGTGGGATCTCTCTTCCCCATCCCCTTCCTCCTGTGGGATCTCTCTTCCCTATCCCCCTTCCTCCTGTGGGATCTCTCTCTCCCATCCCCCTTCCTGCTGTGGGATCTCTCTTCCCCATCTCCCTTCCTCCTGTGGGATCTCTCTTCCCCATCTCACTTCCTCCTGTGGGATCTCTCTTCCCTATCCCACTTCCTCCTGTGGGATCTCTCTTCCCAATCCCCCTTCCTCCTGTGGGATCTCTCTTCCCCATCCCCCTTCCTCCTGTGGGATCTCTCTTCCCCATCCCCCTTCCTCCTGTGGGATCTCTCTTCCCCATCCCCCTTCCTGCTGTGGGATCTCTCTTCCCCATCCCCCTTCCTCCTGTGGGATCTCTCTTCCCCATCCCCCTTCCTCCTGTGGGATCTCTCTTCCCCAACCCCCTACCTCCTGTGGGATCTCTCTTCCCCATCCCTTTAGCTTGGGTGGGTCTATTTCGCTGTGTCCCATTGACATTTCTGCATTTCGGTCAGAAACACTTTTCTCTCCATCAGGGAATGGGACAGTATATGTGGGGTTTAGAGGGTCACACCGACAGACGAAATTACCGACATTCGGTAAGTACCCTGGAGCTGGGCAGTGAGGGACATTGACAGTGATGGGAACTCCGATCAGTGATTCACTGGACAGTTTAATGTTTCCTGAAATATCCGAGTGACAGAAATTCCCCCAGACCCACGGTTTGAATCACTTTGTTTATCAAACTGTCTGTTTGCGTTTAGACTTGGGCGGAAAGACCTGGGAGATTCAGGAGTGAAACTGGTGTCTGCGGCTCTGAGGAATCCGGAGTGTAAAATACAGAGACTGCGGTAAGTACCAGACTGTGGGAGATTGTGATTACAGTCACTGGGTGTCTGACAATGAGAATGAATGTGATCAGTAGACACATAGAAAACATACAGGACAATACAGGCCCTTCGGCCCACAAAGCTGTGCTGAACATGTTTCTACCTTAGAATTACCTCGGTTTTACCCATAGTGCTCTATATTTCTAAGCTCCATGTAACCATCCTGTAGTTTAAAGTTTTCGCCTCCAGCAGCCCATTCTTAAAACTATGCCCTCTCGTGCTAGCCATTTCAGCCCTGGGGAAAAGACCGACTATCTACACGATCAATGCCTCTCATTATCTTGTACACCTCTAACAAATCACCTCTCATCCTCCGTCACTCCAAGAGAAAAGGCCGAGTTCACTCAACCTGTTCTCATAAGGCATGCTCCCCAATCCAGGCAACATCCTTGTAAATCTCCTCTGCACCCTGTCTATGGTTTCCACATCCTTCCTGTAGTGATTGCTACCCCATTCCTCTTCTACCTGTGGGATCTTTCTTCCACATCCCCCTTCCTCCTGTGGGATCTCTCTTCCACATCCCCCTTCCTCCTGTGGGATCTCTCCTCCCCATCCCCCTTCCTCCTGTGGGATCTCTCTTCCCAATCCCCTTCCTCCTGTGGGATCTCTCTTCCCCATCCCCCTTCCTCCTGTGGGATCTCTCCTCCCCGTCCCCCTTCCTCCTGTGCGATCTCTCCTCCCCATCCCCATTCCTCCTGTGGGATCTCTCTTCCCCATCACCCTTCCACCTGAGGGATCTCTCCTCCCCATCCCCCTTCCAAAAGTAGGATCTCTCTTCCCCACCCCCCTTCCTCCTGTGGGATCTCTCCTCCCCGTCCCCGTTCCTCCTGTGGGATCTCTCTTCACCATCCCCCTTCCTCCTGTGGGATCTCTCTTCCGCATCACACTTCCTGCTGTGGGATCTCTCTTCCCCATCCCCATTCCTCCTGTGGGGTCTCTCCTCCCCGTCCCCCTTCCTCCCGTGGGGTCTCTCCTCCCCGTCCCCCTTCCTCCTGAGGGATCTCTCCTCCCCGTCCCCCTTCCTCCTGTGGGGTCTCTCCTCCCCGTCCCCCTTCCTCCTGTGGGGTCTCCTCCCCCCCGTCCCCCTTCCTGCTGTGGGATCTCTCTTCCCCATCCCCTTCCTCCTGTGGGATCTCTCTTCCCCATCCCCCTTCCTCCAGTGGGGTCTCTCCTCCCCGTCCCCCTTCCTCCTGTGGGGTCTCTCCTCCCCGACCCCCTTCCTCCTGTAGGATCTCCCCTCCCCCGTCCCCCTTCCTCCTGTGGGATCTCCCCTCCCCGTCACCCGCCTGTGGGATCTCCCCTCCCCGTCACCCTCCTGTGGGATCTCCCCTCCCCGTCACCCTTCCTCCTGTGGGATCTCCCCTCCCCGTCCCCCTTCCTCCTGTGAGGTGTCTCATCCCCGTCCCCCTTCCTCCTGTGGGATCTCTCCTCCCCGTCCCCCTTCCTCCTGTGGGATCTCCCCTCCCCGTCCCCCTTCCTCCTGTGGGATCCCCTCCCCGTTCCCCTTCCTCCTGTGGGATCTCTCCTCCCCGTCCCCCTTCCTGCTGTGGGATCTCTCCTCCCCGTCCCCCTTCCTCCTGTGGGATCTCTCCCCCCCGTCCCCCTTCCTCCTGTGGGATCTCTCTTCCCCGTCCCCCTTCCTCCTGTGGGATCTCTCCCCCCCGTCCCCCTTCCTCCGGTGGGATCTCTCTTCCCCATCCCCCTTCCTCCTGTGGGATCTCTCTTCCCCATCCCCTTCCTGCTGTGGGATCTCTCTTCCCCATCCCCCTTCCTCCAAGATGCTATGGTAAAAGAGATAGAATTGCGATCACTATCTCCAAAATGCTGTCCCACTGAGAGATCTGACACCTGACCAGGTTTGTTTCCCAAAACCAGATCAAGTACAGCCTCTCCTCTTGTAGGCTTATGTAGATATTGCTTCAAGAAACCTTCCTGAACACACTTCACAAACTCCACCCCATCGACACCCCTCACTCTAGGGAGATGCTAATCAATAGTTGGGAAATTAAAATCTTCCACTTCAACAACCCTGTTATTGTTACTCCTTTCCAGAATCGGTCTCCCTATCTGCTCCTCGATGTTCCTGTTACTGTTGGGTGGTCTATACAATACACCCAGTAGAGTTATTGACTCCTTCCTGTTCCTAACTTCCACACACAGAGACTCACTCAGACACAGTCAATCATTTATTTTATTCATCATACTCCTTGCATTAAAATAGACACATCTCAAACCATCGGACTGAGTGCCTCCCTTCTCTATCAACTGCATGTGACCACCTGCCTGTAACGCCTCTCTATCACCTCCTCGCTCTCCCTGACCAGACAAAGGTCATCGAGCTGTATCTCCAGTTCCCTAACTTGGTCTGTAAGGAGCTGCAGCTCGACACACCGGGTGCAGATGTTGCCGTCCGGGAGGCTGGGAGTCTCCAGGATCTCCCACATCTGACACCGAGCACAGAAACCCAGCCTCACACACATACTCTCTGTCTGTATTGTAAACAGATAACCTACCTCGCCTCGATCCTTTATCGCCGAAGCCCCGTTGAGCCAAAGCCTTCCTACTCTGTCTCCCGCTCCTCTGACGCTCGCTCTGTAAATCTGTCTTCCTTTTAAACTCTTCTCGCTGTTCTCACTGGCCGACCTGCCCAGTCGTGCTGAAGGAAATATCAGTAATTGTGTTACTGATAAACACTGGGGATTTGTACCGTCTCCAGTCTCTCTGTGTCCTTCACCCTCACTCTCTCTCATCTCCAGGCTGAGGGAGATTGTGTTTACAGTCACTGGGTGTCTGACACTGAACATTAATGTGATCAGTAATTGTGTTACTGATAAACACTGGGGATTTGTACCGTCTCCAGTCTCTCTGTGTCCTTCACCCTCACTCTCTCTCATCTCCAGGCTGGTCAATGTCGGTCTCACAGATTCTGGTGCCGAGGATCTCGTCTCCGCTCTCAGTACAAACCGATCACTGACGGTGCTGAACCTGGGTGGTAATAAACTGGGGGATTCAGGAGTGAAACTGGTGTCTGCGGCTCTGAGGAAACGGGCGTGTAAAATACAGAGTCTGTGGTAAGTACCAGACTGTGGGAGATTGTGTTTACAGTCACTGGGTGTCTGACACTGAACATTAATGTGATCAGTAATTGTGTTACTGATAAACACTGGGGATTTGTACCGTCTCCTGTCTCTCTGTGTCCTTCACCCTCACTCTCTCTCATCTCCAGGCTGTGGGATGTCGGTCTCACAGATTCTGGTGCCGAGGATCTCGTCTCCGCTCTCAGTACAAACCCATCACTGACGGGGCTGAACCTGAGTGAAAACTCTCTGACAGACCGATCTGTCCCCGCTCTCCGCTGCCTCATACAGACCCTCCCGAGTCTGGAGTGGATCCGGTGAGTGTTTGTGTTAATGTTCAATGTGATAAAATATCAGCGGATCCGCGGGTTTTCTGGTGATATTTGTCTGTGAGTGTTGTTGAAACATTAACCCCGGTCCCCTGTTACTGACACTGTTGTGTGATCTGTTTATTTCATCTTTATTCTCCCATCTGTTTCAGGCTGGGGTTGAATCGGTTCAGTGAGACCGGGATGAAGGAACTGAGATCTCTACAGGGACTCAGACCCGGACTGATGGTGGATCTGTGAACATCTGAATGTGGTGAATCGGTTCAGTCAGACCGGGGAGAAGGAACTGAGATCTCTACAGGAACCCAGACCCGGACTGAGAGTGGATCTGTGAACATCTGAATGTGGTGAATCAGTTCAGTCAGACCGGGGAGAAGGAACTGAGATCTCTACAGGAACCCAGACCCGGACTGAGAGTGGATCTGTGAACATCTGAATGTGGTGAATCAGTTCAGTGAGACCGGGATGAAGGAACTGAGATCTCTACAGGAACCCAGACCCGGACTGATGGTGGATCTGTGAACATCTGAATGTGGGGAATCGGTTCAGTGAGACCGGGATGAAGGAACTGGGATCTCTACAGGAACCCAGACCCGGACTGATGGTGGATCTGTGAACATCTGAATGTGGTGAATCGGTTCAGTGAGACCGGGATGAAGGAACTGAGATCTCTACAGGAACCCAGACCCGGACTGATGGTGGATCTGTGAACATCTGAATGTGGGGAATCGGTTCAGTGAGACCGGGATGAAGGAACTGAGATCTCTACAGGAACCCAGACCCGGACTGATGGTGGATCTGTGAACATCTGAATGTGGGGAATCGGTTCAGTGAGACTGAGATGAAGGAACTGAGATCTCTACAGGGACCCAGACCCGGACTGATGGTGGATCTGTGAACATCTGAATGTGGGGAATCGGTTCAGTGAGACTGGGATGAAGGAACTGAGATCTCTACAGGAACCCAGACCCGGACTGATGGTGGATCTGTGAACATCTGAATGTGGGGAATCGGTTCAGTGAGACCGGGATGAAGGAACTGGGATCTCTACAGGAACCCAGACCCGGACTGATGGTGGATCTGTGAACATCTGAATGTGGTGAATCGGTTCAGTGAGACCGGGATGAAGGAACTGAGATCTCTACAGGAACCCAGACCCGGACTGAGAGTGGATCTGTGAACATCTGAATGTGGTGAATCGGTTCAGTGAGACCGGGATGAAGGAACTGAGATCTCTACAGGAACCCAGACCCGGACTGATGGTGGATCTGTGAACATCTGAATGTGGTGAATCGGTTCAGTGAGACCGGGATGAAGGAACTGAGATCTCTACAGGAACCCAGACCCGGACTGAGAGTGTGGATCTGAACATCTGAATGTGGTGAATCGGTTCAGTGAGACCGGGATGAAGGAACTGAGATCTCTACAGGAACCCAGACCCGGACTGAGAGTGGATCTGTGAACATCTGAATGTGGTGAATCGGTTCAGTGAGACCGGGATGAAGGAACTGAGATCTCTACAGGAACCCAGACCCGGACTGATGGTGGATCTGTGAACATCTGAATGTGGTGAATCGGTTCAGTGAGACCGGGATGAAGGAACTGAGATCTCTACAGGAAGTCAGACCCGGACTGACAGTGGATCTGTGAACATCTGAATGTGGGGAATCGGTTCAGTGAGACCGGGATGAAGGAACTGAGATCTCTACAGGAACCCAGACCCGGACTGATGGTGGATCTGTGAACATCTGAATGTGGAGAATCGGTTCAGTGAGACCGGGATGAAGGAACTGAGATCTCTACAGGAACCCAGACCCGGACTGATGGTGGATCTGTGAACATCTGAATGTGGTGAATCGGTTCAGTGAGACCGGGATGAAGGAACTGAGATCTCTACAGGAACCCAGACCCGGACTGATGGTGGATCTGTGAACATCTGAATGTGGTGAATCGGTTCAGTGAGACCGGGATGAAGGAACTGAGATCTCTGGAGGAACCCAGACCCGGACTGATGGTGGATCTGTGAACATCTGAATGTGGGGAATCGGTTCAGTGAGACCGGGATGAAGGAACTGAGATCTCTGGAGGAACCCAGACCCGGACTGATGGTGGATCTGTGAACATCTGAATGTGGTGAATCGGTTCAGTGAGATCGGGATGAAGGAACTGAGATCTCTACAGGAACCCAGACCCGGACTGAGAGTGGATCTGTGGACTTTTGGCCTTTAACCTTTATCTTACCTGGAACCCAGACCCGGACTGATGGTGGATCTGTGAACATTTGGCCTTTAACCTTTATCTTACCTGGAACCCAGACCCGGACTGATGGTGGATCCGAATGTGTGAACATCCCCGCCCGCGGGATGGGGACATTTGGCCGACTCCCCGCCCTCCCCTTTAACTCCCGCCCTTACCTTTAACGGCCGCGCGCCTGGTTCAACTTTCAACGGTTTTAACGGACCCGGCTCGGGCCTCGCGCTGTGTGCGTCGCTCGCAGCGGTCCCGCAGTGACGTGTTTCCGCCTGTTGTCCGGCGGGACAGCTTCCGCCGGAAGTGCGTGTACGAGACACCGACGTGACTCCCCGGGGAATTACCCGGACAGGAAGAGCCCGGGAGGCCGGGGCTCAGTCTGGGACACCGGTGTCCCGGGGTGGGGGGGATGATCCCGGGAGAGAATCCTTTTGCCCCCTTTGCTGAGGACGGTGCATTCGGCAGCCTGGCCGATATAATGATGTTAAATGGACAAATCCCTCGGCAGTGACCCTGGATCTGCAGCGATCCCGGACACGGCCCTGAAGTGTGATTTTATAATCATCGGTTCCCCGATGCAGAGTGACGGTGAGAAACGGGACTGATTATTCAAACTGTCAGTCCTTGTCGCCGGTCAGTTAATTGTGTGTGAGTGTGAGTGAGTCGGGAGCAGCTTATTTATTCCCGCACGTCAGCAGCTCACACATTGTTTAATTTGCATTGATCATAATGGAATCAATAAACCGCTGTAACTTCCTGTCCTGGTGCCGGACTCGAGTTTTATTTGAGGTTTCTGCTGCCCCCCGCACCCTGTGCACTGCAACAGTGGGTCGGAGCTCCTCACACTGACACAGTAGCGTCTCAGCTCCAGGCTGAGAGAGCTTGGACTGGCAGAGTCCGGGTAGAGCATTCCACAAATCCACCACACTCTGGGTGAAAAAGCTTTTCCGCATCTCTGTTCTAAATGGCCTACCCCTTATTCTTAAACTGTGGCCTCTAGTTCTGGACTCACCCATCAGCAGGAACATGCTTCCTGCCTCCATTGTGTCCAATCCCTTAATAATCTTATCTGTTTCAATCAGATCCCCTCTTATTCTTCTAAATTCCAGAGTATACATGCCCAGTCACTCCAATCTTTCAACATATGACAGTTTCACCATTCCGGGAATTAACCTTGTGAACATACGCTCAATAGCAAGAATGTCCTTCCTCAAATTTGGAGACCAAAACTGCACACAATATTCCTGGTGGGGTCTCACCAGGGCCCTGTACAGCTGCAGAAGGACCTCTTTACTCCAATACTCAATTCCTCTTGTTATAAAAGCGAGCATGCCATTAGCTTTCTTTTCTGCCTGCTGTACCTGCATGCTCGCTTTCACGGACTGATGTACAAGAACACATAGATCTCTTTGTACTTCCCCTTTTCCTAACTTGACTCCATTTAGATAGTAATCTGCCTTCCTGTTCTTGCCACCAAATTGAATAACCTCACATTTATCCATATTAAACTGCATCTGCCATACATTTGCCCACTCACCCAACCTGCATTCACATAACATCCTGCTGACAATTCACACTGCCACCCAGCTTTGTGTCATCAGCAAATTTGCTAATGTTACTTTTAATCCCTTCATCTAAATCATTAAAGTATATTGTAAACCACTGAGGCCCCGAGTACGAGACGGATGGGGGATGGAATACCGACATTACACACGGAGTGAAGCTCCCTCCACCGCATGCCATTATACACTCTCAGGGTCAGACACAGAATGAAGCTTCCTCCACACCATCACATCACACACTCCCGGGGTCAGACACGGTGAATCTCCCTCAAAACCATCCCATCACACACACCCGGGGTCAGACACAGAGTGTATCTCCCTTCACACCGTCCCATCACACACTCCCGGGGTCAGACACAGAGTGAATCGCCCTCCACACCGTCCCAGCACACACTCCCGGGTTCAGATGTGGATTGAATCTCCCTCCACACTGTCACATCACACACACCCGGGTCAGATGCAGGGTGGATTTCCTTCCACACCGTCCCATCACACACTCCTGTGGTCACACACACAGTGAATCTACCTCCACACCGTCTCATCACACACTTGTGGGGTCATACACAGACTGAATCTCCCTCCACACCCTCCCAACACACACTTGCAATGCCAAACACACAGTGAAGCTCCGTCTGCACCATTCCATCACTCAATTAATCCCATCCTGCAATATCTCATTTCAGGGAAGCAGGCACCATCAATTTGCGGGAGACTCCCGGAACTCCCGGGAGAGGTGGGATGTCTGCAATAGAGTAGCTCCTGAGCGGCCAGCCAGCTAGTTTAAATAGCGTTAGCTGTGCTATTGAATGAATGACAAC